>NC_134826.1:50702802-50774846 GCF_004210375.1 Tachypleus tridentatus | reverse complement strand
CTTTTTTCTGTTTTCTGTAACTAGGTTAGCTAAGGACAATATTAGATTATATTACTGTAACTAGGTTACTTTATTATTTTTTCTGTTGTCTGTAACTAGGTTAGCTATTAGATTATGACAATATTAGATTATGTTGCCTTCACGTCTTTCTGTTGTCTGTAACTAGGTTAGCTAAGGACAATATTAGATTATGTTACCCTTACTTCTTTCTGTTCTCTGTAACTAGATGTTAGATTAGCTGGTTCTCTGCCTAGGACTGATGTTACATAATGGTGCACCTTAACTCTCTTCTCTGTTTTTTGTAACTAGGTTAGCTAGGGACAATATTAGATTATGTTACCTTCACTTCTTTCTGTTGTCTGTAACTAGGTTAGCGAAGGACAATATTAGGATTATGCTAGTTTAACTTTTTCTGTTGTCTGTAACTAGGTTAGCTAAGGACAATATTAGATTATGTTAGCTTTACTTCTTTCTGTTATATGTAACTAGGTTAGCTAAGGGCAATATTAGATTATTTTACTCTTCTGTAAATTTAGCTTCTTGTTGTTGTCTAACTAGGTTATTTAAACAATATTAGATTATGCTATTTTCACTTCTTCTGTTGTCTGTAACTAGGTTAGCTGAGGACAATATTAGATTATGTTACTTTCACATCTTTCTGTTTTCAGTAACTAGGTTACCTATGGACAGTATTAGATTATGTTAGTTTTTAATTCTTTCTGTTGTCTGTAACTAGGTTAGCTAAGGACAATATTAGATTATATTACCTTCACTTTTTCTTTGTATGTAACTAGGTTAGTCTCTAACTAGGTTACCTAGGACAAGGACAATATTAGATTATGTTAGCTTCACTTCTTTCTGTTGTCTGTAACTAGGTTTCCTATGGACAATATTAGATAATTATGTTACCTTTACTTTTTTCTGTTGTCTGTAACTAGGTTAGCTGAGGACAGTATTAGATTATGTTGCCTTTTTTCTCTTCACTCTCTGTAACTAAGCGATGTTAGCTGAGGACAATGTTACATAACTAGGTAACAATATTAATCTTCTTCACTTCTGTTGTCTGTAACTAGGTTAGCTAAGGACAATATTAGATTATGTTAGCTTTCACTTTTTTCTGTTGTCTGTTAGCCTGGACAATATTAGATAAATAAGGTTAGCTAAGGACAATATTAGATTATGTTACCTTTACTTCTTTCTGTTGTCTGTCACTAGGTTAGCTATGGACATTATTAGATTATGCTAGTTTCACTTCTTTCTGTTGACTGTAACTAGGTTAGCTAAGGGCAATATTAGATTATGTTGCATCTACTTTTTTCTGTTGTCTGTAAATAGGTTAGCTAAGGACAATATTAGATAATATTAGCTATACTTCTTTCTGTTATATATAACTAGGTTAGCTATGGACAATATTAGATAATTTAACCTTCTACTTCTTTCTGTTGTCTGTAACTAGGTTAGCTGAGGACAATATTAGATTATGTTACCTTTACTTCTTTCTGTTGTCTGTAACTAGGTTAGCTGAGGGCAATATTAGATTATGTTACCTTCACTTCTTCTCTGTTGTCTGTAACTAGGTTAGCTGAGGACAATATTAGATTATGTTAGCTTTAATCTCTTTCTGTTGTTTGTAACTAGGTTAATTAAGGACAATATTGATTATGTTACCTTTAACTTCTTTCTGTTGTCTGTAACTAGGTTGGCCATTGGACAATATTAGATTATGTTTACCTTCTCACTTCTTTTCTGTTGTCTGTAACTAGGTTAGCTAAGGACAATATTAGATTATTTATTTTCACCTTCACTTTAGTAAGGACAATATTATATTGCTTTCTGTTGTCTGTAACTAGGTTAGCTAAGGACAATATTAGATTATGTTACCTTTACTTTTTCTCTTTGTCTGTAACTAGGTTAGCTATGGACAATATTAGATAATTTTACCTAAGGACTTCACTTCTTTCTGTTGTCTGTAACTAGGTTAGCTATGGACAATATTAGATTATGTTACCTTTACTTTTTTCTGTTGTATGTAACTAGGTTAGCTAAGGACAATATTAGATATGTTACCTTCACTTTTTTTTCTGTTGTCTGTAACTAGGTTAGCTAAGGACAATATTAGATGATGTTACCTTCAATTCTTTTCTCTGTTGTCTGTAACTAGGTTAGCTAAGGACAATATTAGATTATGTTACCTTCACTTCTTTTTTTCTGTTGTCTGTAACTAGGTTAGCTAAGGACAATATTAGATTTTGTTAGGTTAGCTTTAATTTCTTCTTCTTTCTGTTGTCTGTAACTAGGTTAGCTATGGACAATATTAGATTATTTAACTTTCACTTCTTTCTGTTGTCTGTAACTAGGTTAGCTAAGGACAATATTAGATAATGTTACCTTTACTTCTTTCTGTTGTCTGTAACTAGGTTAGCTGAGGACAATATTAGATTATGTTACCTTCACTTTTCTGTTTAACTAGGTTAGCTAGGACAATATTAGTCTAAAATAGGTTAGCTAAGGACAATATTAGATTATGTTACCTTTAATTCTTTCTGTTGTTTGTAACTAGGTTAGCTAAGGACAATATTAGATTATGTTACCTTTACTTCTTTCTGTTGTCTTTAACTAGGTTTGCTAAGGACAATATTAGATTATGTTACCTTTACTTCTTTCTGTTATATGTAAGTAGGTTAGCTATGGGCAATATTAGATAATTTTACCTTCACTTTTTTCTGTTGTCTGTAACTAGGTTAGCTGAGGACAATATTAGATTATGTTATATTCACTTCACTTCTTTCTGTTGACTGTAACTAGGTTAGCAATAAGGACAATATTAGATTATGTTGTCTTCACTTTTTTTTAGCTTTAATTCTGTTGTCTGTAACTAGGTTACCTATTAGGACAATATTAGATTATGTTAGCTTTAATTCTTTGTGTTGTTTGTAACTAGGTTAGTTAAGGGCAAGTTAAGGGCAATATTAGATCATGTTAGCTTTAATTCTTTCTGTTATATGTAAGTAGGTTAGCTATGGGCAATATTAGATAATTTTACCTTCACCTTTTTCTGTTGTCTGTAACTAGGTTAACTAAGGACAATATTAGATTATGTTATTTTCACTTCTTTCTGTTGTCTGTAACTCGGTTAGGTAAGCACAATATTAAATAATGCTACCTTCACCTCTTTCTGTTGTCTGTAACAAGGTTACCTAAGGACAATATTAGATTATGTTGCCTTCACTTTTTACTTTTGTCTCTAACTAGGTTACCTATGGACAATATTTGATTATGTTAGCTTTAATTCTTTCTGTTGTTTGTAACTAGGTTAGTTAAGGGCAATATTAGATCATGTTAGCTTTAATTCTTTCTGTTGTCTTTAATTCATTTAGCTGTTGTCTGTAACTAGGTTAGCTATGGACATTATTAGATTATTCTAGTTTCACTTTATTCTGTTGACTGTAACTAGTTTAGCTAAGGACAATATTAGATTATGTTGCATTCACTTTTTTCTGTTGACTGTAACTAGGTTAGCTAAGGACAATATTAGATTATGTTGTCTTCACTTTTTTCTGTTTTCTGTAACTAGGTTACCTAAGGACAATATTAGATTATAATACCTTTATTTTTTCTGTTGTCTGTATCTATGTTAGCTGAGGACAATATTAGATTATGTTGCCTTCACGTCTTTCTGTTGTCTGTAACTAGGTTAGCTAAGGACAATATTAAATCATGTTACCTTTACTTTTTCTGTTCTCTGCAGCGATGTTAGCTACATGAGGACAATCACTTCTTTCTGTTATGTGTAATGTAAGGTTAGCTTAACTCTATTAGATAATGTTTTTTGTAACTAGGTTAGCTAAGGACAATATTAGATTATAATACCTTCACTTCTTTCTGTTGTCTGTAACTAGGTTAGCTAAGGACAATATTAGATTATGCTAGTTTCACTTCTTTCTGTTGACTGTAACTAGGTTAGCAAGGACAATATTAGATTATGTTGTCTTCACTTTTTTCTGTTGTATGTAACTAGGTTACCTAAGGACAATATTAGATTATGTTAGCTTTAATTCTTTCTGTTGTCTGTAAATAGGTTAGCTGAGGACAATATTAGATTGTTACCTTTACTTCTTTCTGTTATATGTAAGTAGGTTAGCTATGGGCAATATTAGATAATTTTACCTTCACCTTTTTCTGTTGTCTGTAATTAGGTTAACTAAGGACAATATTAGATTATGTTATTTTCACTTCTTTCTGTTGTCTGTAACTCGGTTAGGTAAGCACAATATTAAATAATGCTACCTTTACCTCTTTCTGTTGTCTGTAACAAGGTTACCTAAGGACGATATTAGATTATGTTGCCTTCCCTTTTTTCTTTTGTCTCTAAGTAGGTTACCTATGGACAATATTTGATTATGTTAGCGTTAATTATTTCTGTTGTTTGTAACTAGGTTAGTTAAGGGCAATATTAGATCATGTTAGCTTTAATTCTTTCTGTTGTCTGTAACTAGGTTAGCTAAGGACAGTATTAGATCATGTTAGCTTTAATTCTTTCTGTTGTCTGTAACTAGGTTAGCTATGGACATTATTAGATTATTCTAGTTTCACTTTATTGTGTTGACTGTAACTAGTTTAGCTAAGGACAATATTAGATTATGTTGCATTCACTTTTTTTCTGTTGACTGTAACTAGGTTAGCTAAGGACAATATTAGATTATGTTGCATTCACTTTTTTCTGTTTTCTGTAACTAGGTTACCTAAGGACAATATTAGATTATATTACCTTTATTTTTTCTGTTGTCTGTATCTATGTTAGCTGAGGACAATATTAGATTATGTTGCTCTTCACGTCTTTCTGTTGTCTGTAACTAGGTTAGCTATGGACAATATTAAATCATGTTACCTTTACTTTTCTGTTCTCTCTGCAGCGATGTGAGCTGAGGACTATGTTACATAATGGTACCTTAACTCTCTCTGTTTTTTGTAACTAGGTTAGCTAAGGACAATATTAGATTATAATACCTTCACTTCTTTCTGTTGTCTGTAACTAGGTTAGCTAAGGACAATATTAGATTATGCTAGTTTCACTTTTTTTTCTGTTGTCTGTAACTAGGTTAGCTAAGGACAATATTATATTATGTTAGCTTTACTTCTTTCTGTTATATGTAAGTTGGTTAGCTATGGGCAATATTAGATAATTTTACCTTCACTTTTTTCTGTTGTGTGTAACTAGGCTATTTAAAACAATATTAGATTATGCTATTTTCACCTCTTTCTGTTTTCTGTAACTAGGTTAGCTGAAGACAATATTAGATCATGCTATTTTCACATCTTTCTGTTTTCAGTAACTAGGTTACCTATGGACAGTATTAGATTATGTTAGCTTTTAATTCTTTCTGTTGTCTGTAACTAGGTGTAGTTAAGGGCAATATTAGGTCATGTTGCCTTCACTTTTCTTTTGTCTCTAACTAGGTTACCTATGGACAATATTTGATTATGTTAGCTTCAATTCTTTCTGTTGTCTGTAACTAGTTTCCTATGGACAATATTTGATTATGTTAGCCTTAATTCTTTTTGTTGTCTGTAACTAGGTTAGCTGAGGACAGTATTAGATTATGTTACCTTTTTTCTTTCTGTTCTCTGCAGCGATGTTAGCTGAGGACAATGTTACATAATCGTAACATAACTCTCTTCTGTTTTTTGTAACTAGGTTAGCTAAGGACAATATTAGATTATTTTGCTTTCACTTTTTTGTGTTGTCTGTAACAAGGTTAGATAAGGACAATATTAGATTATGTTACCTTTACTTCTTTCTGTTGTGTGTCACAAGGTTAGCTATGGACATTATTAGTTTATGCTAGTTTCACTTCTTTCTGTTGACTGTAACTAGGTTAGCTAAGGGGAATATTAGATTATGTTGCATTCACTTTTTTCTGTTGTCTCTAAATAGGTTAGCTAAGGACAATATTAGATAATATTAGCTATACTTCTTTCTGTTATATGTAACTAGGTTAGCTATGGACAATATTAGATAATTTAACCTTCACTTCTTTCTGTTGTCTGTAACTAGGTTAGCTGAGGACAATATTAGTTTATGTTACCTTCACTTCTTTCTTTGTCTCTAAATAGGTTAGCTGAGGGCAATATTGGATTATGTTACCTTTACTTCTTTCTGTTGTCTGTAACTAGGTTAGCTGAGGGCAATATTGGATTATGTTACCTTTACTTCTTTCTGTTGTCTGTAACTAGATTAATTAAGGACAATATTGGATTATGTTACCTTTACTTCTTTCTGTTGTATGTAAGTAGGTTAGCTATGGACAATATTAGATAATTTACCTTCACTTTTTCTGTTGTCTGTAACTAGGTTAGCTAAGGACAATATTAGATTATGTTACCTTCACTTTTTTCTGTTATATGTAAGTAGGTTAGCTATGGACAATATTAGATAATTTTACCTTCACTTTTTTCTGTTGTCTGTAACTAGGTTAGCTAAGGACAATATTAGATGATGTTACCTTTACTTTTTTCTGTTGTCTGTAACTAGGTTAGCTATGGACAATATTAGATTATGTTACCTTCACTTTTTTCTGTTGTCTGTAACTAGGTTAGCTAAGGACAATATTAGATTATGTTACCTTCACTTCTTTCTTTGTCTGTAACTAGGTTAGCTGAGGACAATATTAGATTATGTTACCTTTAATTTCTTTCTGTTATATGTAACTAGGTTAGCTATGGACAATATTAGATTATTTAACCTTCACTTCTTTCTGTTGTCTGTAACTAGGTTAGCTAAGGACAATATTAGATGATGTTACCTTTACTTTTTTCTGTTGTCTGTAACTAGGTTAGCTGAGGACAATATTAGATTATGTTACCTTCACTTTTTTCTTTGTCTGTAAATAGGTTAGCTGAGGACAATATTAGATTATGTTAGCTTTAATTCTTTCTGTTGTTTGTAACTAGGTTAGCTAGGGCAATATTGGATTATGTTACCTTTACTTCTTTCTGTTGTCTGTAACTAGGTTAATTAAGGACAATATTAGATTATGTTACCTTTACTTCTTTCTGTTATATGTAACTAGGTTAGCTATGGGCAATATTAGATAATTTTACCTTCACTTTTTTCTGTTGTCTGTAACTAGGTTAGCTAGGGACAATATTAGATTATGCTAGTTTCACTTCTTTCTGTTGTCTGTAACTAGGTTAGCAAAGGACAATATTAGATTATGTTGTCTTCACTTTTTTCTGTTGTCTGTAACTAGGTTACCTAAGGACAATATTAGATTATGTTAGCTTTAATTCTTTCTGTTGTTTGTAACTAGGTTAGTTAAGGGCAATATTAGATCATGTTAGCTTTAATTCTTTCTGTTATATGTAAGTAGGTTAGCTTTGGGCAATATTAGATAATTTTACCTTCACCTTTTTCTGTTGTCTGTAACTAGGTTAGCTAAGGACAATATTAGATTATGTTATTTTCACTTCTTTCTGTTGTCTGTAACTAGGTTAGCTAAGGACAATATTAGATAATGCTACCTTCACTTCTTTCTGTTGTCTGTAACTAGGTTACCTAAGGACAATATTAGATTATGTTGCCTTCACTTTTTCTTTTTGTCTCTAACTAGGTTACCTATGGACAATATTAGATTATGTTAGCTTTAATTCTTTCTGTTGTTTGTAACTAGGTTAGTTAAGGGCAATATTAGATCATGTTACCTTTAATTCTTTCTGTTGTCTGTAACTAGGTTAGCTATGGACATTATTAGATTATTCTAGTTTCACTTTTTCTGTTGACTGTAACTAGGTTAGCTAAGGACAATATTAGATTATGTTGCATTCACTTTTTTCTGTTGACTGTAACTAGGTTAGCTAAGGACAATATTAGATTATGTTGCATTCACTTTTTTCTGTTTTCTGTAACTAGGTTAGCTAAGGACAATATTAGATTATAATACCTTTATTTTTTCTGTTGTCTGTATCTATGTTAGCTGAGGACAATATTAGATTATGTTGCCTTCACGTCTTTCTGTTGTCTGTAACTAGGTTAGCTAAGGACAATATTAGATCATGTTACCTTTACTTTTTTCTGTTCTCTGTAGCTAGGTTAGCTGAGGACAATATTAGATAATGTTACCTTAACTCTCTTCTGTTTTTTGTAACTAGGTTAGCTAAGGACAATATTAGATTATAATACCTTCACTTCTTTCTGTTGTCTGTAACTAGGTTAGCTAAGGACAATATTAGATTATGCTAGTTTCACTTTTTTCTGTTGTCTGTAAATAGGTTAGCTGAGGACAATATTAGATTGTTACCTTTACTTCTTTCTGTTGTGTGTCACAAGGTTAGCTATGGACATTATTAGATTTATGTTTTCTAGTTTCACTTCTTTCTGTTGACTGTAACTAGGTTAGCTAAGGAGAATATTAGATTATGTTGCATTCACTTTTTTCTGTTGTCTCTAAATAGGTTAGCTATACTTCTTTCTGTTATATATAACTAGGTTAGCTATGGACAATATTAGATAATTTAACCTTCACTTCTTTCTGTTGTCTGTAACTAGGTTAGCTAAGGACAATATTAGATGATGTTACCTTTACTTTTTTCTGTTGTCTGTAACTAGGTTAGCTGAGGACAATATTAGATTATGTTAGCTTTAATTCTTTCTGTTGTCTGTAACTAGGTTAGCTGAGGACAATATTAGATTATGTTACCTTTACTTCTTTCTGTTGTCTGTAACTAGGTTAGCTTAAGGACAATATTAGATTATGTTACCTTTACTTCTTTCTGTTGTCTTTAACTAGGTTTGCTAAGGACAATATTAGATTATGTTACCTTCACTTCTTTCTGTTATATGTAAGTAGGTTAGCTATGGACAATATTAGATAATTTTACCTTCACTTTTTTCTGTTGTCTGTAACTAGGTTAGCTGAGGACAATATTAGATTATGCTAGTTTCACTTCTTTCTGTTGTCTGTAACTAGGTTAGCTAAGGACAATATTAGATTATGTTGTCTTCACTTTTTTCTGTTGTATGTAACTAGGTTAGCTAAGGACAATATTAGATTATGTTGTCTTCACTTTTTCTGTTGTCTGTAACTAGGTTACTTAAGGACAATATTAGATTATGTTAGCTTTAATTCTTTCTGTTGTTTGTAACTAGGTTAGTTAAGGGCAATATTAGATCATGTTAGCTTTAATTCTTTCTGTTATATGTAAGTAGGTTAGCTATGGGCAATATTAGATAATTTTACCTTCACCTTTTTCTGTTGTCTGTAACTAGGTTAACTAAGGACAATATTAGATTATGTTATATTCACTTCTTTCTGTTGTCTGTAACTAGGTTAGGTAAGCACAATATTAAATAATGCTACCTTCACTTCTTTCTGTTGTCTGTAACAAGGTTACCTAAGGACAATATTAGATTATGTTGCCTTCACTTTTTTTTTTTGTCTCTAACTAGGTTACCTATGGACAATATTAGATTATGTTAGCTTTAATTCTTTCTGTTGTTTGTAACTAGGTTAGTTAAGGGCAATATTAGATCATGTTAGCTTTAATTCTTTCTGTTGTCTGTAACTAGGTTAGCTAAGGACAGTATTAGATCATGTTAGCTTTAATTCTTTCTGTTGTCTGTAACTAGGTTAGCTATGGACATTATTAGATTATTCTAGTTTCACTTTTTTCTGTTGACTGTAACTAGGTTAGCTAAGGACAATATTAGATTATGTTGCATTCACTTTTTTTCTGTTGTCTGTAACTAGGTTAGCTAAGGACAATATTAGATTATGTTGCATTCACTTTTTTCTGTTTTCTGTAACTAGGTTACCTAAGGACAATATTAGATTATGTTACCTTTATTTTTTTCTGTTGTCTGTAACTAGGTTAGCTGAGGACAATATTAGATTATGTTGCCTTCACTTCTTTCTGTTGTCTGTAACTAGGTTAGCTAAGGACAATATTAGATTATGTTACCTTTACTTCTTTCTGTTCTCTGCAGCGATGTTAGCTGAGGACAATGTTACATAATGGTACCTTCACTTCTTTCTGTTATATGTAACTAGGTTAGCTAAGGACAATATTAGATAATTTTACCTTCACTTTTTTCTGTTGTCTGTAACTAGGTTAGCTAAGGACAATATTAGATTATGTTACCTTTACTTCTTTCTGTTGTCTGTAACTAGGTTAGCTGAGGACAATATTAGATTATGTTAGTTTCACTTCTTTCTGTTGACTGTAACTAGGTTAGCTAAGGACAATATTAGATTATGTTGTCTTCACTTTTTCTGTTGTCTGTAACTAGGTTACCTAAGGACAATATTAGATTATGTTAGCTTTAATTCTTTCTGTTGTTTGTAACTAGGTTAGTTAAGGGCAATATTAGATCATGTTAGCTTTAATTCTTTCTGTTATATGTAAGTAGGTTAGCTATGGGCAATATTAGATAATTTTACCTTCACCTTTTTCTGTTGTCTGTAACTAGGTTAACTAAGGACAATATTAGATTATGTTATTTTCACTTCTTTCTGTTGTCTGTAACTAGGTTAGGTAAGCACAATATTAAATAATGCTACCTTCACCTTCTTTCTGTTGTCTGTAACAAGGTTACCTAAGGACAATATTAGATTATGTTGCCTTCACTTTTTACTTTTGTCTCTAACTAGGTTACCTATGGACAATATTTGATTATGTTAGCTTTAATTCTTTCTGTTGTTTGTAACTAGGTTAGTTAAGGGCAATATTAGATCATGTTAGCTTTAATTCTTTCTGTTGTCTGTAACTAGGTTAGCTAAGGACAGTATTAGATCATGTTAGCTTTAATTCTTTCTGTTGTCTGTAACTAGGTTAGCTATGGACAATATTAGATTATTCTAGTTTCACTTTATTCTGTTGACTGTAACTAGGTTAGCTAAGGACAATATTAGATTATGTTGCATTCACTTTTTTTCTGTTGACTGTAACTAGGTTAGCTAAGGACAATATTAGATTATGTTGCATTCACTTTTTTTCTGTTTTCTGTAACTAGGTTACCTAAGGACAATATTAGATTATATTACCTTTATTTTTTTCTGTTGTCTGTAACTAGGTTAGCTGAGGACAATATTAGATTATGTTGCCTTCACGTCTTTCTGTTGTCTGTAACTAGGTTAGCTAAGGACAATATTAAATCATGTTACCTTTACTTCTTTCTGTTCTCTGTAGCGATGTGAGCTGAGGACTATGTTAGATAATGTTACCTTCACTTCTTTCTGTTATATGTAACTAGGTTAGCTATGGACAATATTAGATTATTTTACCTTCACTTTTTTCTGTTGTCTGTAACTAGGTTAGCTAAGGACAATATTAGATTTTGTTACCTTTACTTCTTTCTGTTGTCTGTAACTAGGTTAGCTGAGGACAATATTAGATTATGCTAGTTTCACTTCTTTCTGTTGACTGTAACTAGGTTAGCTAAGGACAATATTAGATTATGTTGTCTTCACTTTTTTCTGTTGTATGTAACTAGGTTACCTAAGGACAATATTAGATTATGTTAGCTTTAATTCTTTCTGTTGTTTGTAACTAGGTTACCTATGGACAATATCAGATTATGTTTCCTTCACCTTTTTTCTGTTGTCTGTAACTAGGTTAGTTAAGGGCAATATTAGATCATGCTACCTTTACTTATTGCTGTTGTCTGTAACTAGGTTAGCTAAGGACAATATTAGATTATGTTACCTTCACTTCTTTCTGTTGTCTGTAACTAGGTTAGCTATGGACATTATTAGATTATGCTAGTTTCACTTCTTTCTGTTGTCTGTAACTAAGTTACCTAAGGACAATATTATATTATGTTAGCTTTACTTCTTTCTGTTATATGTAAGTTGGTTAGCTATGGGCAATATTAGATAATTTTACCTTCACTTTTTTCTGTTGTGTGTAACTAGGTTATTTAAAACAATATTAGATTATGCTATTTTCACCTCTTTCTGTTTTCTGTAACTAGGTTAGCTGAAGACAATATTAGATCATGCTATTTTCACCTCTTTCTGTTTTCTGTAACTAGGTTACCTATGGACAATATTAGATTATGTTAGCTTTAATTCTTTCTGTTGTCTGTAACTAGGTTAGTTAAGGACAATATTAGATCATATTGCCTTCACTTTTTTCTTTTGTCTGTAACTAGGTTACCTATGGACAATATTAGATTATGTTAGCTTCAATTCTTTCTGTTGTCTGTAACTAAGTTTCCTATGGACAATATTAGATTATGTTAGCCTTAATTCTTTCTGTTGTCTGTAACTAGGTTAGCTGAGGACAATATTAGATTATGTTACCTTTTTTTCTTTCTGTTCTCTGCAGCGATGTTAGCTGAGGACAATGTTACATAATCGTAACATAACTCTCTTCTGTTTTTTTGTAACTAGGTTAGCTAAGGACAATATTAGATTATTTTGCTTTCACTTTTTTGTGTTGTCTGTAACTAGGTTAGCTAAGGACAATATTAGATTATGTTACCTTCACTTCTTTCTGTTGTCTGTAACTAGGTTAGCTATGGACAATATTAGATTATGCTAGTTTCACTTCTTTCTGTTGACTGTAACTAGGTTAGCTAAGGAGAATATTAGATTATGTTGCATTCACTTTTTTCTGTTGTCTCTAAATAGGTTAGCTAAGGACAATATTAGATAATGTTAGCTATACTTCTTTCTGTTATATATAACTAGGTTAGCTATGGACAATATTAGATAATTTAACCTTCACTTCTTTCTGTTGTCTGTAACTAGGTTAGCTGAGGACAATATTAGATTATGTTACCTTCACTTCTTTCTTTGTCTCTAAATAGGTTAGCTGAGGACAATATTAGATTATGTTAGCTTTAATTCTTTCTGTTGTTTGTAACTAGGTTAGCTGAGGGCAATATTGGATTATGTTACCTTTACTTCTTTCTGTTGTCTGTAACTAGATTAATTAAGGACAATATTGGATTATGTTACCTTTACTTCTTTCTGTTGTCTTTAACTAGGTTTGCTAAGGACAATATTAGATTATGTTACCTTCACTTCTTTCTGTTGTCTGTAACTAGGTTAGCTATGGACAATATTAGATAATTTACCTTCACTTTTTTTCTGTTGTCTGTAACTAGGTTAGCTGAGGACAATATTAGATTATGCTAGTTTCACTTTTTTCTGTTGTCTGTAACTAGGTTAGCTAAGGACAATATTAGATTATGTTGTCTTCACTTTTTTCTGTTGTCTGTAACTAGGTTACTTAAGGACAATATTAGATTATGTTAGCTTTAATTCTTTCTGTTGTTTGTAACTAGGTTAGTTAAGGACAATATTAGATCATGTTAGCTTTAATTCTTTCTGTTATATGTAACTAGGTTAGCTATGGGCAATATTAGATAATTTTACCTTCACTTTTTTCTGTTGTCTGTAACTAGGTTAGCTAAGGACAATATTAGATTATGTTATATTCACTTCTTTCTGTTGTCTGTAACTAGGTTAGGTAAGGACAATATTAGATTATGTTACCTTCACTTCTTTCTGTTGTCTGTAACTAGGTTACCTAAGGACAATATTAGATTATGTTGCCTTCACTTTTTTCTTTTGTCTCTAACTAGGTTACTTATGGACAATATTAGATTATGTTAGCTTTAATTCTTTCTGTTGTTTGTAACTAGGTTAGCTAAGGGCAATATTAGATCATGTTAGCTTTAATTCTTTCTGTTGTCTGTAACTAGGTTAGCTAAGGACAATATTAGATTATGTTACCTTTAATTCTTTCTGTTGTCTGTAACTAGGTTAGCTGAGGACAATATTAGATTATGCTAGTTTCACTTCTTTCTGTTGTCTGTAACTAGGTTAGCAAGGACAATATTAGATTATGTTGTTTTACTTTTTTCTGTTGTCTGTAACTAGGTTAGCTAAGGACAATATTAGATTATGTTAGCTTTAATTCTTTCTGTTATATGTAACTAGGTTAGCTATGGGCAATATTAGATAATTTTACCTTCACCTTTTTCTGTTGTCTGTAACTAGGTTAGCTAAGGACAATATTAGATTATGTTGCATTCACTTTTTTTTTTTCTGTAACTAGGTTACCTAAGGACAATATTAGATTATATTACCTTTATTTTTTCTGTTGTCTGTAACTACGTTAGCTGAGGACAATATTAGATTATGTTGCATTCACTTTTTTCTGTTTTCTGTAACTAGGTTACCTAAGGACAATATTAGATTATATTACCTTTATTTTTTCTGTTGTCTGTAACTACGTTAGCTGAGGACAATATTAGATTATGTTGCCTTCACGTCTTTCTGTTGTCTGTAACTAGGTTAGCTAAGGACAATATTAGATTATGTTACCTTTACTTCTTTCTGTTCTCTGCAGCGATGTGAGCTGAGGACTATGTTACATAATGTTACCTTCACTTCTTTCTGTTATATGTAAGTAGGTTAGCTATGGGCAATATTAGATAATTTTACCTTCACTTTTTTCTGTTGTCTGTAACTAGGTTAGCTAAGGACAACATTAAATTTTGTTACCTGTACTTCTTTCTGTTGTCTGTAACTAGGTTAGCTGAGGACAATATTAGATTATGCTAGTTTCACTTCTTTCTGTTGACTGTAACTAGGTCAGCAAAGGACAATATTAGATTATGTTGTCTTCACTTTTTTCTGTTGTATGTAACTAGGTTAGCTAAGGACAATATTAGATTATGTTGTCTTCACTTTTTTCTGTTGTCTGTAACTAGGTTACCTAAGGACAATATTAGATTATGTTAGCTTTAATTCTTTCTGTTGTTTGTAACTAGGTTAGTTAAGGGCAATATTAGATCATGTTAGCTTTAATTCTTTCTGTTATATGTAAGTAGGTTAGCTATGGGCAATATTAGATAATTTTACCTTCACCTTTTTCTGTTGTCTGTAATTAGGTTAACTAAGGACAATATTAGATTATGTTATTTTCACTTCTTTCTGTTGTCTGTAACTCGGTTAGGTAAGCACAATATTAAATAATGCTACCTTCACCTCTTTCTGTTGTTTGTAACAAGGTTACCTAAGGACGATATTAGATTATGTTGCCTTCACTTTTTTCTTTTGTCTCTAAGTAGGTTACCTATGGACAATATTTGATTATGTTAGCTTTAATTATTTCTGTTGTTTGTAACTAGGTTAGTTAAGGGCAATATTAGATCATGTTAGCTTTAATTCTTTCTGTTGTCTGTAACTAGGTTAGCTAAGGACAGTATTAGATCATGTTAGCTTTAATTCTTTCTGTTGTCTGTAACTAGGTTAGCTATGGACATTATTAGATTATTCTAGTTTCACTTTATTCTGTTGACTGTAACTAGTTTAGCTAAGGACAATATTAGATTATGTTGCATTCACTTTTTTCTGTTGACTGTAACTAGGTTAGCTAAGGACAATATTAGATTATGTTGCATTCACTTTTTTCTGTTTTCTGTAACTAGGTTACCTAAGGACAATATTAGATTATATTACCTTTATTTTTTCTGTTGTCTGTATCTATGTTAGCTGAGGACAATATTAGATTATGTTGCCTTCACGTCTTTCTGTTGTCTGTAACTAGGTTAGCTAAGGACAATATTAAATCATGTTACCTTTACTTCTTTCTGTTCTCTGCAGCGATGTGAGCTGAGGACTATGTTACATAATGGTACCTTAACTCTTTTCTGTTTTTTGTAACTAGGTTAGCTAAGGACAATATTAGATTATAATACCTTCACTTCTTTCTGTTGTCTGTAACTAGGTTAGCTAAGGACAATATTAGATTATGCTAGTTTCACTTTTTTCTGTTGTCTGTAACTAGGTTAGCTAAGGACAATATTATATTATGTTAGCTTTACTTCTTTCTGTTATATGTAAGTTGGTTAGCTATGGGCAATATTAGATAATTTTACCTTCACTTTTTTCTGTTGTGTGTAACTAGGCTATTTAAAACAATATTAGATTATGCTATTTTCACCTCTTTCTGTTTTCTGTAACTAGGTTAGCTGAAGACAATATTAGATCATGCTATTTTCACTTCTTTCTGTTTTCAGTAACTAATTTACCTATGGACTGTATTAGATTATGTTAGCTTTTAATTTTTTCTGTTGTCTGTAACTAGTGTAGTTAAGGGCAATATTAGGTCATGTTGCCTTCACTTTTTTCTTTTGTCTCTAACTAGGTTACCTATGGACAATATTTGATTATGTTAGCTTCAATTCTTTCTGTTGTCTGTAACTAAGTTTCCTATGGACAATATTTGATTATGTTAGCCTTAATTCTTTCTGTTGTCTGTAACTAGGTTAGCTGAGGACAGTATTAGATTATGTTACCTTTTTTCTTTCTGTTCTCTGCAGCGATGTTAGCTGAGGACAATGTTACATAATCGTAACATAACTCTCTTCTGTTTTTTGTAACTAGGTTAGCTAAGGACAATATTAGATTATTTTGCTTTCACTTTTTTGTGTTGTCTGTAACAAGGTTAGATAAGGACAATATTAGATTATGTTACCTTTACTTCTTTCTGTTGTGTGTCACAAGGTTAGCTATGGACATTATTAGCTTATGCTAGTTTCACTTCTTTCTGTTGACTGTAACTAGGTTAGCTAAGGGGAATATTAGATTATGTTGCATTCACTTTTTTCTGTTGTCTCTAAATAGGTTAGCTAAGGACAATATTAGATAATGTTAGCTATACTTCTTTCTGTTATATATAACTAGGTTAGCTATGGACAATATTAGATAATTTAACCTTCACTTCTTTCTGTTGTCTGTAACTAGGTTAGCTGAGGACAATATTAGATTATGTTACCTTCACTTCTTTCTTTGTCTCTAAATAGGTTAGCTGAGGACAATATTAGATTGTTAGCTTTAATTCTTTCTGTTGTTTGTAACTAGGTTAGCTGAGGGCAATATTGGATTATGTTACCTTTACTTCTTTCTGTTGTCTGTAACTAGGTTAGCTGAGGGCAATATTGGATTATGTTACCTTTACTTCTTTCTGTTGTCTGTAACTAGATTAATTAAGGACAATATTGGATTATGTTACCTTTACTTCTTTCTGTTGTCTTTAACTAGGTTTGCTAAGGACAATATTAGATTATGTTACCTTCACTTCTTTCTGTTATATGTAAGTAGGTTAGCTATGGACAATATTAGATAATTTTACCTTCACTTTTTTCTGTTGTCTGTAACTAGGTTAGCTAAGGACAATATTAGATGATGTTACCTTTACTTTTTTCTGTTATATGTAAGTAGGTTAGCTATGGACAATATTAGATAATTTTACCTTCACTTCTTTCTGTTGTCTGTAACTAGGTTAGCTGAGGACAATATTAGATTATGTTACCTTCACTTCTTTCTTTGTCTCTAAATAGGTTAGCTGAGGACAATATTAGATTATGTTAGCTTTAATTCTTTCTGTTGTTTGTAACTAGGTTAGCTGAGGACAATATTAGATTATGTTACCTTTACTTCTTTCTGTTGTCTGTAACTAGGTTAGCTAAGGACAATATTAGATTATGTTACCTTTACTTCTTTCTGTTGTCTGTAACTAGGTTAGCTAAGGACAATATTAGATTATGTTACCTTCACTTCTTTCTGTTGTCTGTAACTAGGTTAGCTGAGGACAATATTAGATAATTTTACCTTCACTTTTTTCTGTTGTCTGTAACTAGGTTAGCTGAGGACAATATTAGATTATGCTAGTTTCACTTCTTTCTGTTGTCTGTAACTAGGTTAGCTAAGGACAATATTAGATTATGTTGTCTTCACTTTTTTCTGTTGTCTGTAACTAGGTTAGCTAAGGACAATATTAGATTATGTTGTCTTCACTTTTTTCTGTTGTCTGTAACTAGGTTACTTAAGGACAATATTAGATTATGTTAGCTTTAATTCTTTCTGTTGTTTGTAACTAGGTTAGTTAAGGGCAATATTAGATCATGTTAGCTTTAATTCTTTCTGTTATATGTAAGTAGGTTAGCTATGGGCAATATTAGATAATTTTACCTTCACCTTTTTCTGTTGTCTGTAACTAGGTTAACTAAGGACAATATTAGATTATGTTATATTCACTTCTTTCTGTTGTCTGTAACTCGGTTAGGTAAGCACAATATTAAATAATGCTACCTTCACCTCTTTCTGTTGTCTGTAACAAGGTTAGCTAAGGACAATATTAGATTATGTTGCCTTCACTTTTTTCTTTGTCTCTAACTAGGTTACCTATGGACAATATTTGATTATGTTAGCTTTAATTCTTTCTGTTGTTTGTAACTAGGTTAGTTAAGGGCAATATTAGATCATGTTAGCTTTAATTCTTTCTGTTGTCTGTAACTAGGTTAGCTAAGGACAGTATTAGATCATGTTAGCTTATATCTTTCTGTTATATGTAACTAGGTTAGCTATGGACAATATTAGATAATTTAACCTTCACTTCTTTCTGTTGTCTGTAACTAGGTTAGCTAAGGACAATATTAGATGATGTTACCTTTACTTTTTTCTGTTGTCTGTAACTAGGTTAGCTGAGGACAATATTAGATTATGTTACCTTCACTTCTTTCTTTGTCTCTAAATAGGTTAGCTGAGGACAATATTAGATTATGTTGCATTCACTTTTTTTTTGTTTTCTGTAACTAGGTTACCTAAGGACAATATTAGATTATATTACCTTTATTTTTTCTGTTGTCTGTAACTACGTTAGCTGAGGACAATATTAGATTATGTTGCCTTCACATCTTTCTGTTGTCTGTAACTAGGTTAGCTAAGGACAATATTAAATCATGTTACCTTTACTTCTTTCTGTTCTCTGCAGCGATGTTAGCTGAGGACAATATTAGATAATGTTACCTTCACTTTTTCTGTTATATGTAACTAGGTTAGCTATGGACAATATTAGATAATTTTACCTTCACTTTTTTCTGTTGTCTGTAACTAGGTTAGCTAAGGACAATATTAGATTATGTTACCTGTACTTCTTTCTGTTGTCTGTAACTAGGTTAGCTGAGGACAATATTAGATTATGCTAGTTTCACTTCTTTCTGTTGTCTGTAACTAGGTTAGCTAAGGACAATATTAGATTATGTTGTCTTCACTTTTTTTCTGTTGTCTGTAACTAGGTTAGCTAAGGACAATATTAGATTATGTTGTCTTCACTTTTTCTGTTGTCTGTAACTAGGTTACCTAAGGACAATATTAGATTATGTTAGCTTTAATTCTTTCTGTTGTTTGTAACTAGGTTAGTTAAGGGCAATATTAGATCATGTTAGCTTTAATTCTTTCTGTTATATGTAAGTAGGTTAGCTATGGGCAATATTAGATAATTTTACCTTCACCTTTTCTGTTGTCTGTAACTAGGTTAACTAAGGACAATATTAGATTATGTTATTTTCACTTCTTTCTGTTGTCTGTAACTAGGTTAGGTAAGGACAATATTAAATAATGCTACCTTCACCTCTTTCTGTTGTCTGTAACAGGTTACCTAAGGACAATATTAGATTATGTTGCCTTCACTTTTTTTTTCTTTTGTCTGTAACTAGGTTACCTATGGACAATATTTGATTATGTTAGCTTTAATTCTTTCTGTTGTTTGTAACTAGGTTAGTTAAGGGCAATATTAGATCATGTTAGCTTTAATTCTTTCTGTTGTCTGTAACTAGGTTAGCTAAGGACAATATTAGATCATGTTAGCTTTAATTCTTTCTGTTGTCTGTAACTAGGTTAGCTATGGACATTATTAGATTATTCTAGTTTCACTTTATTCTGTTGACTGTAACTAGGTTAGCTAAGGACAATATTAGATTATGTTGCATTCACTTTTTTCTGTTGACTGTAACTAGGTTAGCTAAGGACAATATTAGATTATGTTGCATTCACTTTTTCTGTTTTCTGTAACTAGGTTACCTAAGGACAATATTAGATTATATTACCTTTATTTTTTTCTGTTGTCTGTATCTAGGTTAGCTGAGGACAATATTAGATTATGTTGCCTTCACTTCTTTCTGTTGTCTGTAACTAGGTTAGCTAAGGACAATATTAGATCATGTTACCTTTACTTCTTTCTGTTCTCTGCAGCGATGTGAGCTGAGGACTATGTTACATAATGGTACCTTAACTCTCTTCTGTTTTTTGTAACTAGGTTAGCTAAGGACAATATTAGATTATAATACCTTCACTTCTTTCTGTTGTCTGTAACTAGGTTAGCTAAGGACAATATTAGATTATGCTAGTTTCACTTTTTTCTGTTGTCTGTAACTAGGTTAGCTAAGGACAATATTAGATTATGTTAGCTTTACTTCTTTTTGTTATATGTAAGTTGGTTAGCTATGGGCAATATTATGCTATTTTCACCTCTTTCTGTTTTCTGTAACTAGGTTAGCTGAAGACAATATTAGATTACGTTATCTTTACTTCTTTCTGTTGTCTGTAACTAGGTTAGCTGAGGACAATATTAGATTGTTACCTTTACTTCTTTCTGTTGGGTGTCACAAGGTTAGCTATGGACATTATTAGCTTATGCTAGTTTCACTTCTTTCTGTTGTCTGTAACTAGGTTAGCTAAGGACAGTATTAGATTATGTTGCATTCACTTTTTTCTGTTGTCTGTAACTAGGTTAGCTAAGGACAATATTAGATTATGTTAGCTTTAATTCTTTCTGTTATCTGTAACTAGGTTAGCTATGGACAATATTAGATAATTTAACCTTCACTTCTTTCTGTTGTCTGTAACTAGGTTAGCTAAGGACAATATTAGATGATGTTACCTTTACTTTTTTCTGTTGTCTGTAACTAGGTTAGCTGAGGACAATATTAGATTATGTTAGCTTTAATTCTTTCTGTTGTTTGTAACTAGGTTAGCTGAGGGCAATATTGGATTATGTTACCTTTACTTCTTTCTGTTGTCTGTAACTAGATTAATTAAGGACAATATTGGATT
The DNA here is from genome assembly GCF_004210375.1 of Tachypleus tridentatus. Classification (NCBI taxonomy): domain Eukaryota; kingdom Metazoa; phylum Arthropoda; class Merostomata; order Xiphosura; family Limulidae; genus Tachypleus; species Tachypleus tridentatus. The sequence goes on along the minus strand of NC_134826.1, from coordinate 50,753,937 downwards.
ATGTTACCTTTACTTCTTTCTGTTGTCTTTAACTAGGTTTGCTAAGGAGAATATTAGATTATGTTACCTTTAATTCTTTCTGTTATATGTAACTAGGTTAGCTATGGGCAATATTAGATAATTTTACCTTCACTTTTTTCTGTTGTCTGTAACTAGGTTAGCTGAGGACAATATTAGATTATGCTAGTTTCACTTCTTTCTGTTGACTGTAACTAGGTTAGCAATGGACAATATTAGATTATGTTATTTTTTCTGTTGTATGTAACTAGGTTAGCTAAGGACAATATTAGATTATGTTGTCTTCACTTTTTTTCTGTTGTCTGTAACTAGGTTACTTAAGGACAATATTAGATTATGTTAGCTTTAATTCTTTCTGTTGTTTGTAACTAGGTTAGTTAAGGGCAATATTAGATCATGTTAGCTTTAATTCTTTCTGTTATATGTAAGTAGGTTAGCTATGGGCAATATTAGATAATTTTACCTTCACCTTTTTCTGTTGTCTGTAACTAGGTTAACTAAGGACAATATTAGATTATGTTATTTTCACTTCTTTCTGTTGTCTGTAACTCGGTTAGGTAAGCACAATATTAAATAATGCTACCTTCACCTCTTTCTGTTGTCTGTAACAAGGTTACCTAAGGACAATATTAGATTATGTTGCCTTCACTTTTTACTTTTGTCTCTAACTAGGTTACCTATGGACAATATTTGATTATGTTAGCTTTAATTCTTTCTGTTGTTTGTAACTAGGTTAGTTAAGGGCAATATTAGATCATGTTAGCTTTAATTCTTTCTGTTGTCTGTAACTAGGTTAGCTAAGGACAGTATTAGATCATGTTAGCTTTAATTCTTTCTGTTGTCTGTAACTAGGTTAGCTATGGACATTATTAGATTATTCTAGTTTCACTTTATTCTGTTGACTGTAACTAGGTTATCTAAGGACAATATTAGATTATGTTGCATTCACTTTTTTCTGTTGACTGTAACTAGGTTAGCTAAGGACAATATTAGATTATGTTGCATTCACTTTTTTCTGTTTTCTGTAACTAGGTTACCTAAGGACAATATTAGATTATATTACCTTTATTTTTTCTGTTGTCTGTAACTACGTTAGCTGAGGACAATATTAGATTATGTTGCCTTCACGTCTTTCTGTTGTCTGTAACTAGGTTAGCTAAGGACAATATTAAATCATGTTACCTTTACTTCTTTCTGTTCTCTGCAGCGATGTGAGCTGAGGACTATGTTACATAATGGTACCTTCACTTCTTTCTGTTATATGTAAGTAGGTTAGCTATGGGCAATATTAGATAATTTTACCTTCACTTTTTTCTGTTGTCTGTAACTAGGTTAGCTGAGGACAATATTAGATTATGCTAGTTTCACTTCTTTCTGTTGACTGTAACTAGGTCAGCAAAGGACAATATTAGATTATGTTGTCTTCACTTTTTTCTGTTGTCTGTAACTAGGTTACCTAAGGACAATATTAGATTATGTTAGCTTTAATTCTTTCTGTTGTTTGTAACTAGGTTAGTTAAGGGCAATATTAGATCATGTTAGCTTTAATTCTTTCTGTTATATGTAAGTAGGTTAGCTATGGGCAATATTAGATAATTTTACCTTCACCTTTTTCTGTTGTCTGTAATTAGGTTAACTAAGGACAATATTAGATTATGTTATTTTCACTTCTTTCTGTTGTCTGTAACTCGGTTAGGTAAGCACAATATTAAATAATGCTACCTTTACCTCTTTCTGTTGTTTGTAACAAGGTTACCTAAGGACGATATTAGATTATGTTGCCTTCCCTTTTTTCTTTTGTCTCTAAGTAGGTTACCTATGGACAATATTTGATTATGTTAGCTTTAATTATTTCTGTTGTTTGTAACTAGGTTAGTTAAGGGCAATATTAGATCATGTTAGCTTTAATTCTTTCTGTTGTCTGTAACTAGGTTAGCTAAGGACAGTATTAGATTATGTTAGCTTTAATTCTTTCTGTTGTCTGTAACTAGGTTAGCTATGGACATTATTAGATTATTCTAGTTTCACTTTATTCTGTTGACTGTAACTAGTTTAGCTAAGGACAATATTAGATTATGTTGCATTCACTTTTTTCTGTTGACTGTAACTAGGTTAGCTAAGGACAATATTAGATTATGTTGCATTCACTTTTTTCTGTTTTCTGTAACTAGGTTACCTAAGGACAATATTAGATTATATTACCTTTATTTTTTTCTGTTGTCTGTATCTATGTTAGCTGAGGACAATATTAGATTATGTTGCCTTCACGTCTTTCTGTTGTCTGTAACTAGGTTAGCTAAGGACAATATTAAATCATGTTACCTTTACTTCTTTCTGTTCTCTGCAGCGATGTGAGCTGAGGAATATGTTACATAATGGTACCTTAACTTCTTCTGTTTAGATTATAATACCTTCACTTCTTTCTGTAACTAGGTTAGCTAAGGACAATATTAGATTATGCTAGTTTCACTTTTTTCTGTTGTCTGTAACTAGGTTAGCTAAGGACAATATTATATTATGTTAGCTTTACTTCTTTCTGTTATATGTAAGTTGGTTAGCTATGGGCAATATTAGATAATTTTACCTTCACCTCTTTCTGTTTTCTGTAACTAGGTTAGCTGAAGACAATATTAGATCATGCTATTTTCACCTCTTTCTGTTTTCAGTAACTAGGTTACCTATGGACAGTATTAGATTATGTTAGCTTTTAATTCTTTCTGTTGTCTGTAACTAGTGTAGTTAAGGGCAATATTAGGTCATATTGCCTTCACTTTTTTCTTTTGTCTCTAACTAGGTTACCTATGGACAATATTTGATTATGTTAGCTTCAATTCTTTCTGTTGTCTGTAACTAAGTTTCCTATGGACAATATTTGATTATGTTAGCCTTTATTCTTTCTGTTGTCTGTAACTAGGTTAGCTGAGGACAGTATTCGATTATGTTATCTTTTTTCTTTCTGTTCTCTGCAGCGATGTTAGCTGAGGACAATGTTACATAATCGTAACATAACTCTCTTCTGTTTTTTGTAACTAGGTTAGCTAAGGACAATATTAGATTATTTTGCTTTCACTTTTTTGTGTTGTCTGTAACAAGGTTAGATAAGGACAATATTAGATTATGTTACCTTTACTTCTTTCTGTTGACTGTAACTAGGTTAGCTAAGGGGAATATTAGATTATGTTGCATTCACTTTTTTCTGTTGTCTGTAACTAGGTTAGCTAAGGACAATATTAGATTATGTTGCATTCACTTTTTTCTGTTGTCTCTAAATAGGTTAGCTATGGACAATATTAGATAATTTAACCTTCACTTCTTTCTGTTGTCTGTAACTAGGTTAGCTGAGGACAATATTAGTTTATGTTACCTTAACTTTTTTCTGTTGTCTCTAACTAGGTTAGCTAAGGACAATATTAGATTATGTTAGCTTTAATTCTTTCTGTTGTTTGTAACTAGGTTAGCTGAGGGCAATATTGGATTATGTTACCTTTACTTCTTTCTGTTGTCTGTAACTAGGTTAGCTGAGGACAATATTAGATTATGTTACCTTTACTTCTTTCTGTTGTCTGTAACTAGGTTAGCTAAGGACAATATTAGATTATGTTACCTTTACTTCTTTCTGTTGTCTGTAACTAGGTTAGCTAAGGACAATATTAGATTATGTTACCTTCACTCTTTCTGTTGTCTGTAACTAGGTTAGCTAAGGACAATATTACATTTTATCACCTTTACTTTTTTCTGTTGTCTGTAACTAGGTTAGCTAAGGACAATATTAGATTATGTTACCTTTACTTTTTTCTGTTGTATGTAACTAGGTTAGCTATGGACAATATTAGATAATTTTACCTTCACTTTTTCTGTTGTCTGTAACTAGGTTAGCTAAGGACAATATTAGATGATGTTACCTTTACTTTTTTCTGTTGTCTGTAACTAGGTTAGCTGAGGACAATATTAGATTATGTTACCTTCACTTCTTTCTTTGTCTGTAACTAGGTTAGCTGAGGACAATATTAGATTATGTTAGCTTTAATTCTTTCTGTTATATGTAACTAGGTTAGCTATGGACAATATTAGATAATTTAACCTTCACTTCTTTCTGTTGTCTGTAACTAGGTTAGCTAAGGACAATATTAGATGATGTTACCTTTACTTTTTTCTGTTGTCTGTAACTAGGTTAGCTGAGGACAATATTAGATTATGTTACCTTCACTTCTTTCTTTTGTCTGTAACTAGGTTAGCTGAGGACAATATTAGATTATGTTAGCTTTAATTCTTTCTGTTGTTTGTAACTAGGTTAGCTGAGGACAATATTAGATTATGTTACCTTTACTTCTTTCTGTTGTCTTTAACTAGGTTTGCTAAGGAGAATATTAGATTATGTTACCTTTACTTCTTTCTGTTATATGTAAGTAGGTTAGCTATGGGCAATATTAGATAATTTTACCTTCACTTTTTTCTCTTGTCTGTAACTAGGTTAGCTGAGGACAATATTAGATTATGCTAGTTTCACTTCTTTCTGTTGACTGTAACTAGGTTAGCTAAGGACAATATTAGATTATGTTGTCTTCACTTTTTTCTGTTGTCTGTAACTAGGTTACCTAAGGACAATATTAGATTATGTTAGCTTTAATTCTTTCTGTTGTTTGTAACTAGGTTAGTTAAGGGCAATATTAGATCATGTTAGCTTTAATTCTTTCTGTTATATGTAAGTAGGTTAGCTATGGGCAATATTAGATAATTTTACCTTCACCTTTTTCTGTTGTCTGTAACTAGGTTAACTAAGTACAATATTAGATTATGTTATATTCACTTCTTTCTGTTGTCTGTAACTCGGTTAGGTAAGCACAATATTAAATAATGCTACCTTCACCTCTTTCTGTTGTCTGTAACAAGGTTACCTAAGGACAATATTAGATTATGTTGCCTTCACTTTTTACTTTTGTCTCTAACTAGGTTACCTATGGACAATATTTGATTATGTTAGCTTTAATTCTTTCTGTTGTTTGTAACTAGGTTAGTTAAGGGCAATATTAGATCATGTTAGCTTTAATTCTTTCTGTTGTCTGTAACTAGGTTAGCTAAGGACAGTATTAGATTATGTTACCTTTTTTCTTTCTGTTCTCTGCAGCGATGTTAGCTGAGGACAATATTAGATAATGTAACATAACTCTCTTCTGTTTTTTGTAACTAGGTTAGCTAAGGACAATATTAGATTATTTTGCTTTCACTTTTTTCTGTTGTCTGTAACTAGGTTAGCTAAGGACAATATTAGATTATGTTACCTTTACTTCTTTCTGTTGTCTGTAACTAGGTTAGCTATGGACATATTAGATTATGCTAGTTTCATTTTTTCTGTTGTCTGTAACTAGGTTAGCTAAGGACAATATTAGATTATGTTGCATTCACTTTTTTCTGTTGTCTGTAAATAGGTTAGCTAAGGACAATATTAGATAATGTTAGCTATACTTCTTTCTGTTATATGTAACTAGGTTAGCTATGGACAATATTAGATAATTTAACCTTCACTTTTTCTGTTGTCTGTAACTAGGTTAGCTAAGGACAATATTAGATTATGTTACCTTCACTTCTTTCTGTTGTCTGTAACTAGGTTAGCTGAGGACAATATTAGATTGTTAGCTTTAATTCTTTCTGTTGTCTGTAACTAGGTTAGCTGAGGACAATATTAGATTATGTTACCTTTACTTCTTTCTGTTGTCTGTAACTAGGTTAGCTGAGGACAATATTAGATTATGTTACCTTTACTTCTTTCTGTTGTCTGTAACTAGATTAACTAAGGACAATATTGGATTATGTTACCTTTACTTCTTTCTGTTGTCTGTAACTAGGTTAGCTAAGGACAATATTAGATTATGTTACCTTCACTTCTTTCTGTTGTCTGTAACTAGGTTAGCTATGGACAATATTAGATTATGTTACCTTCACTTTTTTTTCTGTTGTCTGTAACTAGGTTAGCTAAGGACAATATTAGATTATGTTACCTTTACTTTTTCTGTTGTCTGTAACTAGGTTAGCTATGGACAATATTAGATTATGTTACCTTCACTTCTTTCTGTTGTCTGTAACTAGGTTAGCTAAGGACAATATTAGATTATGTTACCTTTACTTTTTTCTGTTGTCTGTAACTAGGTTAGCTGAGGACAATATTAGATTATGTTACCTTCACTTCTTTCTTTGTCTGTAACTAGGTTAGCTGAGGACAATATTAGATTATGTTAGCTTTAATTCTTTCTGTTGTCTGTAACTAGGTTAGCTAAGGACAATATTAGATTATGTTAGCTTTAATTCTTTCTGTTGTCTGTAACTAGGTTACCTATGGACAATATTAGATTATGTTACCTTCACTTTTTTCTGTTGTCTGAAACAAGGTTAGCTAAGGACAATATTATATTATGTTACTTTCACTTTTTTCTGTTGTCTGTAACTAGGTTAGCTAAGGACAATATTAGATTATGTTACCTTCACTTCTTTCTGTTGTCTGTAACTAGGTTAGCTAAGGACAATATTAGATTATGTTGCCTTCACTTCTTTCTGTTGTCTGTAACTAGGTTACCTATGGACAATATTAGATTATGTTAGCTTTAATTCTTTCTGTTGTCTGTAACTAGGTTAGCTAAGGACAATATTAGATTATGTTAGCTTTAATTCTTTCTGTTGTCTGTAACTAGGTTAGCTAAGGACAATATTAGATTATGTTAGCTTTAATTCTTTCTGTTGTCTGTAACTAGGTTAGCTATGGACATTATTAGATTATTCTTGTTTCACTTCTTTCTGTTGTCTGTAACTAGGTTAGCTAAGGACAATATTAGATTATGTTACTTTCACTTTTTTCTGTTGTCTGTAACTAGGTTAGCTAAGGACAATATTAGATTATATTACCTTTATTTTTTTCTGTTGTCTGTAACTAGGTTAGCTAAGGACAATATTAGATTATGTTACCTTCACTTTTTTCTGTTGTCTGTAACTAGGTTAGCTAAGGACAATATTAGATTATATTACCTTTATTTTTTCTGTTGTCTGTAACTGGGTTAGCTGAGGACAATATTAGATTATGTTACCTTTACTTCTTTCTGTTGTCTGTAACTAGGTTAGCTAAGGACAATATTAGATTATGTTACCTTTACTTCTTTCTGTTGTCTGTAACTAGGTTAGCTAAGGACAATATTAGATTATGTTACCATCACTCTTTTCTCTTGTCTGTAACTAGGTTAGCTAAGGACAATATTAGATTATGTTACCTTCACTTTTTTCTGTTGTCTGTAACTAGGTTAGCTAAGGACAATATTAGATTATGTTACCTTTACTTTTTTCTGTTGTCTGTAACCAGGTTAGCTAAGGACAATATTAGATTATGTTACCTTCACTTCTTTCTGTTGTCTGTAACTAGGTTAGCTAAGGACAATATTATATTATGTTAGCTTTAATTCTTTCTGTTGTCTGTAACTAGGTTAGCTATGGACAATATTAGATAATTTTACCTTCACTTTTTCTATTGTCTGTAACTAGGTTAGCTAAGGACAATATTAGATTATATTACCTTTACTTTTTTCTGTTGTCTGTAACTAGGTTACCTAAGGACAATATTAGATTATGTTACCTTCACTTTCTTTCTGTTGTCTGTAACTAGGTTAGCTGAGGACAATATTAGATTGTTAGCTTTAATTCTTTCTGTTGTTTGTAATTAGGTTAGCTGAGGACAATATTAGATCATGTTACCATTATTTCTTTCTGTTGTCTGTAACTAGGTTAGCTAAGGACAATATTAGATTATGTTACCTTTACTTCTTTCTGTTGTCTGTAACTAGGTTACCTATGGACAATATTAGATTATGTTACCATCACTTTTTTCTGTTGTCTGTAACTAGTTTAGCTGAGGACAATATTAGATTATGTTAGCTTTACTTCTTTCTGTTCTCTGTAACTAGGTTAGCTAAGGACAATATTAGATTATGTTGTCTTCACTTTTTTCTGTTGTCTGTAACTAGGTTAGCTAAGGACAATATTAGATTATGTTGTCTTCACTTTTTTTCTGTTGTCTGTAACTAGGTTAGCTAAGGACAATATTAGATTATGTTAGCTTTAATTCTTTCTGTTGTCTGTAACTAGGTTAGCTAAGGACAATATTAGATCATGTTAGCTTTAATTCTTTCTGTTATATGTAAGTAGGTTAGCTATGGACAATATTAGATAATTTTACCTTCACTTTTTTCTGTTGTCTGTAACTAGGTTAGCTAAGGACAATATTAGATTATGTTATATTCACTTCTTTCTGTTGTCTGTAACTAGGTTAGCTAAGGACAATATTAGATAATGCTACCTTCACTTCTTTCTGTTGTCTGTAACTAGGTTACCTAAGGACAATATTAGATTATGTTGCCTTCACTTTTTACTTTTGTCTCTAACTAGGTTACCTATGGACAATATTTGATTATGTTAGCTTTAATTCTTTCTGTTGTTTGTAACTAGGTTAGTTAAGGGCAATATTAGATCATGTTAGCTTTAATTCTTTCTGTTGTCTGTAACTAGGATAGCTAAGGACAATATCAGATTATGTTAGCTTTAATTCTTTCTGTTGTCTGTAACTAGGTTAGCTGAGGACAATATTAGATTATGCTAGTTTCACTTCTTTCTGTTGACTTTAACTAGGTCAGCAATGGACAATATTAGATTATGTTGTCTTCACTTTTTTCTGTTGTATGTAACTAGGTTAGCTAAGGACAATATTAGATTATGTTGTCTTCACTTTTTTCTGTTGTCTGTAACTAGGTTACTTAAGGACAATATTAGATTATGTTAGCTTTAATTCTTTCTGTTGTTTGTAACTAGGTTAGTTAAGGGCAATATTAGATCATGTTAGCTTTAATTCTTTCTGTTATATGTAAGTAGGTTAGCTATGGGCAATATTAGATAATTTTACCTTCACCTTTTTCTGTTGTCTGTAACTAGGTTAACTAAGGACAATATTAGATTATGTTATTTTCACTTCTTTCTGTTGTCTGTAACTCGGTTAGGTAAGCACAATATTAAATAATGCTACCTTCACCTCTTTCTGTTGTCTGTAACAATGTTAGCTAAGGACAATATTAGATTATGTTGCCTTCACTTTTTACTTTTGTCTCTAACTAGGTTACCTATGGACAATATTTGATTATGTTAGCTTTAATTCTTTCTGTTGTTTGTAACTAGGTTAGTTAAGGGCAATATTAGATCATGTTAGCTTTAATTCTTTCTGTTGTCTGTAACTAGGTTAGCTAAGGACAGTATTAGATCATGTTAGCTTTAATTCTTTCTGTTGTCTGTAACTAGGTTAGCTATGGACATTATTAGATTATTCTAGTTTCACTTTATTCTGTTGACTGTAACTAGGTTAGCTAAGGACAATATTAGATTATGTTGCATTCACTTTTTTCTGTTTTCTGTAACTAGGTTACCTAAGGACAATATTAGATTATATTACCTTTATTTTTTCTGTTGTCTGTAACTACGTTAGCTGAGGACAATATTAGATTATGTTGCATTCACTTTTTTCTGTTTTCTGTAACTAGGTTACCTAAGGACAATATTAGATTATATTACCTTTATTTTTTTCTGTTGTCTGTAACTACGTTAGCTGAGGACAATATTAGATTATGTTGCCTTCACGTCTTTCTGTTGTCTGTAACTAGGTTAGCTAAGGACAATATTAAATCATGTTACCTTTACTTCTTTCTGTTCTCTGCAGCGATGTGAGCTGAGGACTATGTTACATAATGGTACCTTCACTTCTTTCTGTTATATGTAAGTAGGTTAGCTATGGTCAATATTAGATAATTTTACCTTCACTTTTTTTCTGTTGTCTGTAACTAGGTTAGCTAAGGACAATATTAGATTTTGTTACCTTCACTTTCTTTCTGTTGTCTGTAACTAGGTTAGCTGAGGACAATATTAGATTATGCTAGTTTCACTTCTTTCTGTTGACTGTAACTAGGTCAGCAAAGGACAATATTAGATTATGTTGTCTTCACTTTTTTCTGTTGTATGTAACTAGGTTAGCTAAGGACAATATTAGATTATGTTGTCTTCACTTTTTTCTGTTGTCTGTAACTAGGTTACCTAAGGACAATATTAGATTATGTTAGCTTTAATTCTTTCTGTTGTTTGTAACTAGGTTAGTTAAGGGCAATATTAGATCATGTTAGCTTTAATTCTTTCTGTTATATGTAAGTAGGTTAGCTATGGGCAATATTAGATAATTTTACCTTCACCTTTTTCTGTTGTCTGTAACTAGGTTAACTAAGGACAATATTAGATTATGTTATTTTCACTTCTTTCTGTTGTCTGTAACTCGGTTAGGTAAGCACAATATTAAATAATGCTACCTTCACCTCTTTCTGTTGTTTGTAACAAGGTTACCTAAGGACAATATTAGATTATGTTGCCTTCACTTTTTTTTTTTTGTCTCTAACTAGGTTACCTATGGACAATATTTGATTATGTTAGCTCTAATTATTTTTGTTGTTTGTAACTAGGTTAGTTAAGGGCAATATTAGATCATGTTAGCTTTAATTCTTTCTGTTGTCTGTAACTAGGTTAGCTAAGGACAGTATTAGATCATGTTAGCTTTAATTCTTTCTGTTGTCTGTAACTAGGTTAGCTATGGACATTATTAGATTATTCTAGTTTCACTTTATTCTGTTGACTGTAACTAGTTTAGCTAAGGACAATATTAGATTATGTTGCATTCACTTTTTTCTGTTGACTGTAACTAGGTTAGCTAAGGACAATATTAGATTATGTTGCATTCACTTTTTTCTGTTTTCTGTAACTAGGTTACCTAAGGACAATATTAGATTATATTACCTTTATTTTTTTCTGTTGTCTGTATCTATGTTAGCTGAGGACAATATTAGATTATGTTGCCTTCACGTCTTTCTGTTGTCTGTAACTAGGTTAGCTAAGGACAATATTAAATCATGTTACCTTTACTTCTTTCTGTTCTCTGCAGCGATGTGAGCTGAGGACTATGTTACATAATGGTACCTTAACTCTTTTCTGTTTTTTGTAACTAGGTTAGCTAAGGACAATATTAGATTATAATACCTTCACTTCTTTCTGTTGTCTGTAACTAGGTTAGCTAAGGACAATATTAGATTATGCTAGTTTCACTTTTTTCTGTTGTCTGTAACTAGGTTAGCTAAGGACAATATTATATTATGTTAGCTTTACTTCTTTCTGTTATATGTAAGTTGGTTAGCTATGGGCAATATTAGATAATTTTACCTTCACTTTTTTCTGTTGTGTGTAACTAGGCTATTTAAAACAATATTAGATTATGCTATTTTCACCTCTTTCTGTTTTCTGTAACTAGGTTAGCTGAAGACAATATTAGATCATGCTATTTTCACCTCTTTCTGTTTTCAGTAACTAGGTTACCTATGGACAGTATTAGATTATGTTAGCTTTTAATTCTTTCTGTTGTCTGTAACTAGTGTAGTTAAGGGCAATATTAGGTCATGTTGCCTTCACTTTTTTCTTTTGTCTCTAACTAGGTTACCTATGGACAATATTTGATTATGTTAGCTTCAATTCTTTCTGTTGTCTGTAACTAAGTTTCCTATGGACAATATTTGATTATGTTAGCCTTAATTCTTTCTGTTGTCTGTAACTAGGTTAGCTGAGGACAGTATTAGATTATGTTACCTTTTTTCTTTCTGTTCTCTGCAGCGATGTTAGCTGAGGACAATGTTACATAATCGTAACATAACTCTCTTCTGTTTTTTGTAACTAGGTTAGCTAAGGACAATATTAGATTATTTTGCTTTCACTTTTTTGTGTTGTCTGTAACAAGGTTAGATAAGGACAATATTAGATTATGTTACCTTTACTTCTTTCTGTTGTGTGTCACAAGGTTAGCTATGGACATTATTAGCTTATGCTAGTTTCACTTCTTTCTGTTGACTGTAACTAGGTTAGCTAAGGACAATATTAGATTATGTTGCATTCACTTTTTTCTGTTGTCTCTAAATAGGTTAGCTAAGGACAATATTAGATAATGTTAGCTATACTTCTTTCTGTTATATGTAACTAGGTTAGCTATGGACAATATTAGATAATTTAACCTTCACTTCTTTCTGTTGTCTGTAACTAGGTTAGCTGAGGACAATATTAGATTATGTTACCTTCACTTCTTTCTTTGTCTGTAACTAGGTTAGCTGAGGACAATATTAGATTATGTTAGCTTTAATTCTTTACTGTTGTTTGTAACTAGGTTAGCTAAGGACAATATTAGATTATGTTACCTTTAATTCTTTCTGTTGTCTGTAACTAGGTTAGCTATGGACAATATTAGATAATTTTACCTTCACCTTTTATGGACTGTTGTCTGTAACTAGGTTAGCTAAGGACAATATTAGATTATGTTACCTTCACTTCTTTCTGTTGTCTGTAACTAGGTTAGCTAAGGACAATATTAGATAATGTTACCTTCACTTCTTTCTGTTGTCTGTAACTAGGTTAGCTAAGGACAATAATAGATTATGTTACCTTCACTTTTTTCTGTTGTCTGTAACTAGGTTAGCTATGGACAATATTAGATTATGTTAGCTTTAATTCTTTCTGTTGTCTGTAACTAGGTTAGCTAAGGACAATATTAGATTATGTTAGCTTTAATTCTTTTATGTTACTGTTGTCTGTAACTAGGTTAGCTAAGGACAATATTAGATTATGTTATCTTTAATTATTTCTGTTGTCTGTAACTAGGTTAGCTATGGACAATATTAGATTATGTTACCTTCACTTTTTTCTGTTGTCTGTAACTAGGTTAGCTAAGGACAATATTATATTATGTTACTTTCACTTTTTTCTGTTGTCTCTAACTAGGTTAGCTAAGGACAATATTAGATTATGTTGTCTTTACTTTTTTCTGTTGTATGTAACTAGGTTACTTGAGGACAATATTAGATTGTTAGCTTTAATTCTTTCTGTTGTTTGTAACTAGGTTAGCTAAGGGCAATATTAGATTATGTTAGCTTTACTTCTTTCTGTTATATGTAAGTAGGTTAGCTATGGGTAATATTAGATAATTTTACCTTCACTTTTTTCTGTTGTCTGTAACTAGGTTAGCTAAGGACAATATTAGATTATGTTATTTTCACTTCTTTTTGTTGTCTGTAACTCGGTTAGGTAAGGACAATATTAGATAATGCTACCTTCACTTCTTTCTGTTGTCTGTAACTAGGTTAGCTAAGGACAATATTAGATTATGTTGCCTTCACTTCTTTCTGTTGTCTGTAACTAAGTTACCTATGGACAATATTAGATTATGTTAGCTTTAATTCTTTCTGTTGTTTGTAACTAGGTTAGTTAAGGGCAATATTAGATCATGTTACCATTAATTCTTTCTGTTGTCTGTAACAAGGTTAGCTAAGGACAATATTAGATCATGTTAGCTTTACTTCTTTCTGTTGTCTGTAACTAGGTTAGCTAAGGACAATATTAGATTATGTTACTTTCACTTTTTTCTGTTGTCTGTAACTAGGTTAGCTAAGGACAATATTAGATTATATTACCTTCACTTTTTTCTGTTGTCTGTAACTAGGTTAGCTAAGGACAATATTAAATTTTTTTACCTTTATTTTTTCTGTTGTCTGTAACTGGGTTAGCTGAGAACAATATTAGATTATGTTAGCTTCACTTTTTTTCTGTTGTCTGTAACTAGGTTAGCTAAGGACAATATTAGATTATGTTACCTTTATTTCTTTCTGTTGTCTGTAACTAGGTTAGCTGAGGACAATATTAGATTATGTTGCCTTCACTTCTTTCTGTTGTCTGTAACTAGGTAAGCTAAGGACAATATTAGATTATGTTACCTTTACTTCTTTCTGTTCTCTGTAACTATGTTAGCTGAGGACAATATTAGATAATGTTACCTTCACTTCTTTCTGTTGTCTGTAACTAGGTTAGCTATGGACAATATTAGATTATTTTACCTTCACTTTTTTCTCTTGTGTGTAACTAGGTTAGCTAAGGACAATATTAGATTATGTTACCTGTACTTCTTTCTGTTGTCTGTAACTAGGTTAGCTAAGGACAATATTAGATTATGTTATTTTCACTTCTTTTTGTTGTCTGTAACTAGGTTAGCTAAGGACAATATTAGATTATGTTACCTTCACTTTTTTCTGTTGTCTGTAACTAGGTTAGCTAAGGACAATATTAGATTATGTTGTCTTCACTTTTTTCTGTTGTCTGTAACTAGGTTAGCTAAGGACAATATTAGATTATGTTAGCTTTAATTCTTTCTGTTGTTTGTAACTAGGTTAGTTAAGGGCAATATTAGATCATGTTAGCTTTAATTCTTTCTGTTATATGTAAGTAGGTTAGCTATGGGCAATATTAGATAATTTTACCTTCACCTTTTTCTGTTGTCTGTAACTAGGTTAACTAAGGACAATATTAGATTATGTTATTTTCACTTCTTTCTGTTGTCTGTAACTCGGTTAGGTAAGCACAATATTAAATAATGCTACCTTCACCTCTTTCTGTTGTTTGTAACAAGGTTACCTAAGGACAATATTAGATTATGTTGCCTTCACTTTTTTCTTTTGTCTGTAACTAGGTTACCTATGGACAATATTTGATTATGTTAGCTTTAATTATTTCTGTTGTTTGTAACTAGGTTAGTTAAGGGCAATATTAGATCATGTTAGCTTTAATTCTTTCTGTTGTCTGTAACTAGGTTAGCTAAGGACAGTATTAGATCATGTTAGCTTTAATTCTTTCTGTTGTCTGTAACTAGGTTAGCTATGGACATTATTAGATTATTCTAGTTTCACTTTATTCTGTTGACTGTAACTAGGTTAGCTAAGGACAATATTAGATTATGTTGCATTCACTTTTTTCTGTTGTCTGTAACTAGGTTAGCTAAGGACAATATTAGATTATGTTGCATTCACTTTTTTCTGTTTTCTGTAACTAGGTTACCTAAGGACAATATTAGATTATGTTACCTTTATTTTTTCTGTTGTCTGTAACTAGGTTAGCTGAGGACAATATTAGATTATGTTGCCTTCACGTCTTTCTGTTGTCTGTAACTAGGTTAGCTAAGGACAATATTAAATCATGTTACCTTTACTTCTTTCTGTTCTCTGCAGCGATGTGAGCTGAGGACAATGTTACATAATGTTACCTTAACTCTTTCTGTTTTTTGTAACTAGGTTAGCTAAGGACAATATTAGATTATGTTACCTTCACTTCTTTCTGTTGTCTGTAACTAGGTTAGCTAAGGACAATATTAGATTATGCTAGTTTCACTTCTTTCTGTTGTCTGTAACTAGGTTAGCTAAGGACAATATTAGATTATGTTAGCTTTACTTCTTTCTGTTATATGTAAGTTGGTTAGCTATGGACAATATTAGATAATTTTACCTTCACTTTTTTCTGTTGTCTGTAACTAGGTTAGCTTAAAACAATATTAGATTATGCTATTTTCACCTCTTTCTGTTTTCTGTAACTAGGTTAGCTGAAGACAATATTAGATCATGCTATTTTCACTTCTTTCTGTTTTCTGTAACTAGGTTACCTATGGACAATATTAGATTATGTTAGCTTTAATTCTTTCTGTTGTCTGTAACTAGGTTAGTTAAGGACAATATTAGATTATGTTGCCTTCACTTTTTTCTTTTGTCTGTAACTAGGTTACCTATGGACAATATTTGATTATGTTAGCTTCAATTCTTTCTGTTGTCTGTAACTAGGTTAGCTATGGACAATATTAGATTATGTTAGCCTTAATTCTTTCTGTTGTCTGTAACTAGGTTAGCTGAGGACAATATTAGATTATGTTACCTTTTTTTTTCTGTTCTCTGTAACTATGTTAGCTGAGGACAATATTACATAATGTAACATAACTCTCTTCTGTTTTTTGTAACTAGGTTAGCTAAGGACAATATTAGATTATTTTGCTTTCACTTTTTTCTGTTGTCTGTAACTAGGTTAGCTAAGGACAGTATTAGATTATGTTACCTTCACTTCTTTCTGTTGTCTGTAACTAGGTTAGCTATGGACATTATTAGATTATTCTAGTTTCACTTCTTTCTGTTGTCTGTAACTAGGTTAGCTATGGACAATATTAGATTATGTTGCATTCACTTTTTTCTGTTGTCTGTAACTAGGTTAGCTAAGGACAATATTAGATAATGTTAGCTTTACTTCTTTCTGTTGTCTGTAACTAGGTTAGCTATGGACAATATTAGATAATTTACCTTCACTTCTTTCTGTTGTCTGTAACTAGGTTAGCTAAGGACAATATTAGATTATGTTACCTTCACTTCTTTCTGTTGTCTGTAACTAGGTTAGCTGAGGACAATATTAGATTATGTTAGCTTTAATTCTTTCTGTTGTCTGTAACTAGGTTAGCTAAGGACAATATTAGATTATGTTACCTTTACTTCTTTCTGTTGTCTGTAACTAGGTTAGCTAAGGACAATATTAGATTATGTTACCTTTACTTCTTTCTGTTGTCTGTAACTAGGTTAGCTAAGGACAATATTAGATTATATTACCTTTATTTTTTTCTGTTGTCTGTAACTAGGTTAGCTAAGGACAATATTAGATTATGTTACCTTCTTCTTTCTGTTATCTGTAACTAGGTTAGCTATGGACAATATTAGATTATGTTACTTTCACTTTTTTCTGTTGTCTGTAACTAGGTTAGCTAAGGACAATATTAGATTATGTTACCTTTACTTTTTTCTGTTGTCTGTAACTAGGTTAGCTATGGACAATATTAGATTATGTTACCTTCACTTCTTTCTGTTGTCTGTAACTAAGTTAGCTAAGGACAATATTAGATTATGTTAGCTTTAATTCTTTCTGTTGTCTGTAACTAGGTTAGCTAAGGACAATATTAGATTATGTTACCTTTACTTCTTTCTGTTGTCTGTAACTAGGTTAGCTAAGGACAATATTAGATTATGTTACCTTTACTTCTTTCTGTTGTCTGTAACTAGGTTAGCTAAGGACAATATTAGATTATGTTACCTTCACTTCTTTCTGTTGTCTGTAACTAGGTTAGCTAAGGACAATATTAGATTATGTTACCTTCACTTTTTTCTGTTGTCTGTAACTAGGTTAGCTAAGGACAATATTAGATTATGTTAGTTTCACTTCTTTCTGTTGTCTGTAACTAGGTTAGCTAAGGACAATATTAGATTATGTTACCTTTATTTTTTTCTGTTGTCTGTAACTAGGTTAGCTAAGGACAATATTAGATTATGTTGTCTTCATTTTTTCTGTTGTCTGTAACTAGGTTAGCTAAGGACAGTATCAGATTATGTTAGCTTTAATTCTTTCTGTTGTTTGTAACTAGGTTAGTTAAGGGCAATATTAGATCATGTTAGCTTTAATTCTTTCTGTTATCTGTAACTAGGTTAGCTATGGGCAATATTAGATAATTTTACCTTCACTTTTTTCTGTTGTCTGTAACTAGGTTAACTAAGGACAATATTAGATTATGTTATTTTCACTTCTTTCTGTTGTCTGTAACTAGGTTAGGTAAGGACAATATTAAATTGTGCTACCTTCACCTATTTCTGTTGACTGTAACTAGGTTAGCTAAGGACAATATTAGATTATGTTGCCTTCACTTTTTTCTGTTGTCTGTAACTAGGTTACCTATGGACAATATTTGATTATGTTAGCTTTAATTCTTTCTGTTGTTTGTAACTAGGTTAGTTAAGGGCAATATTAGATCATGTTACCTTTAATTCTTTCTGTTGTCTGTAACTAGGTTAGCTAAGGACAATATTAGATTATGTTAGCTTTAATTCTTTCTGTTGTCTGTAACTAGGTTACCTAAGGACAATATTAGATTATGCTAGTTTCACTTCTTTCTGTTGTCTGTAACTAGGTTAGCTAAGGACAATATTAGATTATGTTGTCTTCACTTTTTTTCTGTTGTCTGTAACTAGGTTAGCTAAGGACAATATTAGATTATGTTACTTTTCACTTTTTTTCTGTTGTCTGTAACTAGGTTACCTAAGGACAATATTAGATTATGTTAGCTTTAATTCTTTCTGTTGTCTGTAACTAGGTTAGCTAAGGACAATATTAGATCATGTTAGCTTTAATTCTTTCTGTTGTCTGTAACTAGGTTAGCTAAGGACAATATTAGATTATGTTAGCTTTAATTCTTTCTGTTGTCTGTAACTAGGTTAACTATGGACAATATTAGATTATTTAGTTTCACTTTTTTCTGTTGTCTGTAACTAGGTTAGCTAAGGACAATATTAGATTATGTTACATTCACTTTTTTTCTGTTGTCTGTAACTAGGTTAGCTAAGGACAATATTAGATTATGTTGCATTCACTTTTTGTTACCTTTACTGTTGTCTGTAACTAGGTTAGCTAAGGACAATATTAGATTATGTTACCTTTATTTTTTTCTGTTGTCTGTAACTAGGTTAGCTGAGGACAATATTAGATTATGTTACATTCACTTTTTTCTGTTGTCTGTAACTAGGTTACCTAAGGACAATATTAGATTATATTACCTTTATTTTTTTCTGTTGTCTGTAACTGGGTTAGCTGAGGACAATATTAGATTATGTTACCTTCACTTCTTTCTGTTGTCTGTAACTAGGTTAGCTAAGGACAATATTAGATTATGTTACCTTCACTTTTTTCTGTTGTCTCTAACTAGGTTAGCTGAGGACAATATTAGATTATATTACCTTTAATTCTTTCTGTTGTCTGTAACTAGGTTAGCTAAGGACAATATTAGATTATGTTACCTTCACTTTTTCTGTTGTCTGTAACTAGGTTAGCTAAGGACAATATTAGATTATGTTACCTTTACTTCTTTTCTGTTGTCTGTAACTAGGTTAGCTAAGGACAATATTAGATTATGTTAGTTTCACTTTCTTTCTGTTGTCTGTAACTAGGTTAGCTAAGGACAATATTAGATTATGTTGTCTTCACTTTTTTCTGTTGTCTGTAACTAGGTTAGCTAAGGACAATATTAGATTATGTTGTCTTTACTTTTTCTGTTGTCTGTAACTAGGTTAGCTAAGGACAATATCAGATTATGTTAGCTTTAATTCTTTCTGTTGTCTGTAACTAGGTTAGTTAAGGGCAATATTAGATCATGCTACCTTTACTTCTTTCTGTTGTCTGTAAGTAGGTTAGCTATGGACAATATTAGATAATTTTACCTTCACCTTTTTCTGTTGTATGTTACTAGGTTAGCTGAGGACAATATTAGATTATGTTATTTTCACTTCTTTCTGTTGTCTGTAACTCGGTTAGGTAAGGACAATATTAGATAATGCTACCTTCACTTCTTTCTGTTGTCTGTAACTAGGTAAGCTAAGGACAATATTAGATTATGTTACCTTCACTTTTTTCTGTCTGTAACTAGGTTACCTATGGACAATATTTGATTATGTTAGCTTTAATTCTTTCTGTTGTTTGTAATTAGGTTAGTTAAGGGCAATATTAGATCATGTTACCATTATTTCTTTCTGTTGTCTGTAACTAGGTTAGCTAAGGACAATATCAGATTATGTTAGCTTTAATTCTTTCTGTTGTCTGTAACTAGGTTAGCTATGGACAATATTAGATTATTCTAGTTTCACTTTTTTCTGTTGACTGTAACTAGGTTAGCTAAGGACAATATTAGATTATGTTGCATTCACTTTTTCTGTTGTCTGTAACTAGGTTAGCTAAGGACAATATTAGATTATGTTACTTTCACTTTTTTCTGTTGTTTGTAACTAGGTTAGCTGAGGACAATATTAGATTATGTTACCTTCACTTCTTTCTGTTGTCTGTAACTAGGTTAGTTAAGGGCAATATTAGATCATGTTACCTTTACTTCTTTCTGTTGTCTGTAACTAGGTTAGCTAAGGACAATATTAGATAATGTTACCTTTAACTCTTTCTGTTGTCTGTAACTAGGTTAGCTAAGGACAATATTAGATTATGTTACCTTCACTTCTTTCTGTTGTCTGTAACTAGGTTAGCTAAGGACAATATTAGATTATGTTACTTTCACTTTTTTCTGTTGTCTGTAACTAGGTTAGCTAAGGACAATATCAGATTATGTTAGCTTTAATTCTTTCTGTTGTCTGTAACAAGGTTACCTATGGACAATATTAGATTATGATATCTTTACTTCTTTCTGTTTCTGTAACTAGGTTAGCTAAGGACAATATTAGATTATGTTACCTTTACTTTTTCTGTTGTCTGTAACTAGGTTAGCTAAGGACAATATTAGATTGTTACCTTTATTTCTTTCTGTTGTCTGTAACTAGGTTAGCTAAGGACAATATTAGATTATGTTAGTTTCACTTCTTTCTGTTGTCTGTAACTAGGTTAGCTAAGGACAATATTAGATTATGTTACATTCACTTTTTTTCTGTTGTCTGTAACTAGGTTAGCTAAGGACAATATTAGATTATGTTAGCTTTACTTCTTTCTGTTGTCTGTAACTAGGTTACCTATGGACAATATTAGATTATTTTACCTTCACTTCTTTCTGTTGTCTCTAACTAGGTTAGCTAAGGACAATATTAGATTTTATTACCTTTACTTTTTTCTGTTGTATGTAACTAGGTTACTTGAGGACAATATTAGATTGTTAGCTTTAATTCTTTCTGTTGTTTGTAACTAGGTTAGCTAAGGACAATATTAGATTATGTTACCTTTACTTCTTTCTGTTGTCTGTAACTAGGTTAGCTAAGGACAATATTAGATTATGTTACCTTTACTTCTTTCTGTTGTCTGTAACTAGGTTAGCTAAGGACAATATTAGATTATGTTACCTTCACTTCTTTCTGTTGTCTGTAACTAGGTTAGCTATGGACAATATTAGATTATGTTACCTTCACTTTTTTCTGTTGTCTGTAACTAGGTTAGCTAAGGACAATATTAGATTATGTTACCTTCACTTTTTTCTGTTGTCTGTAACTAGGTTACTTGAGGACAATATTAGATTGTTAGCTTTAATTCTTTCTGTTATATGTAACTAGGTTAGCTATGGACAATATTAGATTATTTTACCTTCACTTTTTTCTGTTGTCTGTAACTAGGTTAGCTAAGGACAATATTAGATTATGTTATTTTCACTTCTTTCTGTTGTCTGTAACTAAGTTAGCTAAGGACAATATTAAATAATGCTACCTTCACCTCTTTCTGTTGTCTGTAACTAGGTTACCTAAGGACAATATTAGATTATGTTGCCTTCACTTTTTTCTTTTGTCTCTAACTAGGTTACCTATGGACAATATTTGATTATGTTAGCTTTAATTCTTTCTGTTGTTTGTAACTAGGTTAGTTAAGGACAATATCAGATTATGTTAGCTTTAATTCTTTCTGTTGTCTGTAACTAGGTTAGCTAAGGACAGTATTAGATTATGTTACCTTCACTTCTTTCTGTTGTCTGTAACTAGGTTAGCTATGGACATTATTAGATTATTCTAGTTTCACTTCTTTCTGTTGTCTGTAACTAGGTTAGCTGAGGACAATATTAGATTATGTTGCATTCACTTTTTTCTGTTGTCTGTAACTAGGTTAGCTAAGGACAATATTAGATTATGTTGCATTACTTTTTTCTGTTGTCTGTAACTAGGTTAGCTAAGGACAATATTAGATTATATTACCTTTATTTTTTCTGTTGTCTGTAACTAGGTTAGCTGAGGACAATATTAGATTATGTTGCCTTCACTTCTTTCTGTTGTCTGTAACTAGGTTAGTTAAGGACAATATTAGATTATGTTACCTTTACTTCTTTCTGTTGTCTGTAACTAGGTTAGCTAAGGACAATATTAGATTATGTTACCTTCACTTCTTTCTGTTGACTGTAACTAGGTTAGCTATGGACAATATTAGATAATGTTACCTTCACTTTTTTTTTCTGTTGTCTGTAACTAGGTTAGCTAAGGACAATATTAGATTATGTTACCTTCACTTTTTTTTCTGTTGTCTGTAACTAGGTTAGCTAAGGACAATATTAGATTATGTTAGCTTTAATTTTTTCTGTTATATGTAACTAGGTTAGCTATGGACAATATTAGATAATTTTACCTTCACTTTTTTCTGTTGTCTGTAACTAGGTTAGCTAAGGACAATATTAGATTATGTTATTTTCACTTCTTTCTGTTGTCTGTAACTAGGTTAGCTAAGCACAATATTAAATAATGCTACCTTCACCTTCTTTCTGTTGTCTGTAACTAGGTTACCTAAGGACAATATTAGATTATGTTAGCTTTCATTTTTTCTGTTTTGTCTGTAACTAGGTTACCTATGGACAATATTTGATTATGTTAGCTTTAATTCTTTCTGTTGTTTGTAACTAGGTTAGTTAAGGACAATATTAGATCATGTTAGCTTTAATTCTTTCTGTTGTCTGTAACTAGGATAGCTAAGGACAATATTAGATCATGTTACCTTTACTTCTTTCTGTTGTCTGTAACTAGGTTAGCTATGGACAATATTAGATTATTCTAGTTTCACTTTTTTCTGTTGTCTGTAACTAGGTTAGCTAAGGACAATATTAGATTATGTTGCATTAATTTTTTCTGTTGTCTGTAACTAGGTTAGCTAAGGACAATATTAGATTATGATATCTTTACTTCTTTCTGTTTCTGTAACTAAGTAAGCTAAGGACAGTATCAGATTATGTTATCTTTAATTATTTCTGTTGTCTGTAACTAGGTTAGTTAAGGGCAATATTAGATCATGCTACCTTTACTTCAACTTTTCTGTTGTCTGTAACTAGGTTAGCTAAGGACAATATTAGATTATATTACTTTTATTTTTTTCTGTTGTCTGTAACTGGGTTAGCTAAGGACAATATTAGATTATGTTAGCTTTAATTCTTTCTGTTGTTTGTAACTAGGTTAGTTAAGGGCAATATTAGATTATTTTACCTTCACTTTTTTCTGTTGTCTGTAACTAGGTTAGCTAAGGACAATATTAGATTATGTTACCTGTACTTCTTTCTGTTGTCTGAAACTAGGTTAGCTAAGGACAATATTAGATTATGTTATTTTCACTTCTTTCTCTTGTCTATAACAAGGTTACCTAAGGACAATATTAGGTTATGTTGCCTTCACTTTTTTTGTTGTCTCTAACTAGGTTACCTATGGACAATATTAGATTATGTTACCTTCACTTCTTTCTGTTGTCTCTAACTAGGTGAACTAAAAACAATATCAGATTATGTTAGCTTTAATTCTTTCTGTTGTCTGTAACTAGGTTAGCTAAGGACAGTATTAGATTATGTTACCTTCACTTCTTTCTGTTGTCTGTAACTAGGTTATCTATGGACATTATTAGATTATTCTAGTTTCACTTCTTTCTGTTGTCTGTAACTAGGTTAGGTAAGGACAATATTAATTATGTTACCTTTAATT
Organism: Tachypleus tridentatus; assembly: GCF_004210375.1. Lineage (NCBI taxonomy): Eukaryota > Metazoa > Arthropoda > Merostomata > Xiphosura > Limulidae > Tachypleus > Tachypleus tridentatus. The sequence continues at coordinate 50,730,511 of NC_134826.1, read as the reverse complement.
CTTTCTGTTGTCTGTAACTAGGTTAGCTAAGGACAATATTAGATTATGTTACTTCCTTTCTTTTTCTGTTGTCTGTAACTAGGTTAGCTATGGACAATATTAAATTATGTTACCTTTAATTCTTTCTGTTGACTGTAACTAGGTTAGCTAAGAACAATATTGGATTATGTTGCCTTCGCTTCTTTCCGTTGTCTGTAACTAAGGTACCTATGGACAATATTAGATTATGTTATCTTTAATTATTTCTGTTGTCTGTAACTAGGTTAACTATGGACAATACTAGATTATGTTACTTTCACTTTTTTCTGTTGTCTGTTACTAGGTTAGCTAAGGACAATAATAGATTATATTACCTTTATTTTTTTCTGTTGTCTGTAACTATGTTAGCTGAGGACAATATTAGATTATGTTACCTTAACTTCTTTCTGTTGTCTGTAACTAGGTTAGCTAACGACAATATTAGATTATGTTACTTTCACTTTTTTCTGTTGTCTGTAACTAGGTTAGCTAAGGACAATATTAGATTATATTACCTTTACTTTTTTCTGTTGTCTGTAACTAGGTTAGCTAAGGACAATATTAGATTATGCTACCTTTATTCTTTTCTGTTGTATGTTACTAGGTTAGCTAAGGACAATATTAGATTATGTTGCTTTCACGTTTTTCTGTTGTCTGTAACTCGGTTAGGTAAGGACAATATTAGATAATTCTACCTTCACTTTTTTCTGTTGTCTATAACTAGGTTAGCTAAGGACAATATCAGATTATGTTAGCTTTAATTCTTTCTGTTGTCTGTAACTAGGTTAGCTAAGGACAATATTAGATTATGTTACCTTCACTTCTTTCTGTTGTCTGTAACTAGGTTAGCTAAGGACAATATTAGATTATGTTACCTTTACTTCTTTCTGTTGTCTGTAACTAGGTTAGCTAAGGACAATATTAGATTATGTTACCTTTACTTCTTTCTGTTGTCTGTAACTAGGTTAGCTAAGGACAATATTAGATTATGTTACCTTCGCTTCTTTCTGTTATCTGTAACTAGGTTAGCTAAGGACAATATTAGATTATTTTACCTTCACTTTTTTCTGTTGTCTGTAACTAGGTTAGCTAAGGACAATATTAGATTATGTTACCTTTACTTTTTTTCTGTTATCTGTAACTAGGTTAGCTGAGGACAATATTAGATAATGTTACCTTTACTTCTTTCTGTTGTCTGTAACTAGGTTAGCTAAGGACAATATTAGATGATGTTACCTTTACTTTTTTCTGTTGTCTGTAACTAGGTTAGCTGAGGACAATATTAGATTATGTTACCTTTAATTTTTTCTTTGTCTGTAACTAGGTTAGCTGAGGACAATATTAGATTATGTTACCTTTACTTCTTTCCGTTGTCTGTAACTAAGTTAGCTATGGACAATATTAGATTATGTTACTTTCACTTTTTTCTGTTGTCTGTAACTAGGTTAGCTAAGGACAATATTAGATTATATTACCTTTATTTTTTTCTGTTGTCTGTAACTAGGTTAGCTAAGGACAATATTAGATTATGTTACCTTCACTTCTTTCTGTTGTCTGTAACTAGGTTAGCTAAGGACAATATTAGATTATGTTACCTTTACTTCTTTCTGTTGTCTGTAACTAGGTTAGCTAAGGACAATATTAGATTATGTTACCTTCACTTCTTTCTGTTGTCTGTAACTAGGTTAGCTATGGACAATATTAGATTATGTTACCTTCACTTTTTTCTGTTGTCTGTAACTAGGTTAGCTAAGGACAATATTAGATTATATTACCTTTACATTTTTCTGTTATGTGTAACTAGGTTAGCTAAAACAATATTAGATTATGTTACCTTCACTTCTTTCTGTTGTCTGTAACTAGGTTAGCTAAGGACAATATTAGATTATGTTACCTTTACTTCTTTCTGTTGTCTGTAACTAGGTTAGCTAAGGACAATATCAGATTATGTTACCTTCACTTCTTTCTGTTGTCTGTAACTAGGTTAGCTGAGGACAATATTAGATTATGTTAGCTTTAATTCTTTCTGTTGTCTGTAACTAGGTTAGCTATGGACAATATTAGATTATGTTACCTTCACTTTTTTCTGTTGTCTGTAACTAGGTTAGCTAAGGACAATATTAGATTATGTTACCTTTAATTTTTTCTGTTGTCTGTAACTAGGTTAGCTATGGACAATATTAGATTATGTTACCTTTACTTCTTTCTGTTGTCTGTAACTAGGTTAGCTAAGGACAATATTAGATTATGTTACCTTTACTTTTTTTCTGTTGTCTGTAACTAGGTTAGCTGAGGACAATATTAGATTATGTTAGCTTTAATTCTTTCTGTTGTCTGTAACTAGGTTAGCTAAGGGCAATATTAGATTATGTTAGTTTTAATTCTTTCTGTTTCTGTAACTAGGTTAACAAAGGACAGTATCAGATTGTTACCTTCACTTTCTTCTGTTGTGTGTAACCAAGTTAGCTAAGGACAATATTAGATTATGTTACTTTCATCTCTTTCTGTTGTCTGTAACTAGGTTAGCTAAGGACAATATTAGATTATGCTATTTTCACTTCTTTCTGTTGACTGTAACTAGGTTAGCTATGGACAATATTAGATTATGTTAGTTTCACTTTTTTCTGTTGTCTGTAACTAGGTTACCTAAGGACAATATTAGATTATGTTAGCTTTAATTCTTTCTGTTGTCTGTAACTAGTGTAGTTAAGGGCAATATTAGGTCATGTTACCTTTACTTTTTTCTTTTGTCTGTATCTAGGTTAGCTAAGGACAATATTAGATTATGTTATTTTCACTTTTTCTGTTGTCTGTAACTAGGTTAGGTAAGGACAATATTAAATTATGCTACCTTCACTTCTTTCTGTTGTTCGTAACTTGGTTAGCTAAGGACGATATTAGATTATGTTACCTTTCTTCATTTCTGTTGTCTGTAGTGATGTAAACTGAAGACAATGTTACAAAATATTACCTTGACTCTTTTCTGTTCTTTGCAGCGATGTCAACTGAGGACAATGTTACCTTAATTTTTTGTTGTTGTTTGTAGCTTTGTTTTTTGAGGATATTGTTGGATAATGTTATCTTTACTTTTTTATCTTGGTTGTAGTTATGTTAGCTTAGGACAGTGTTAGGTCATGTTGGTTTTATTTCATTCAATTGGTTGTAGTTTTGTTGATTGAGGAGAATGTTAGACAATGTTCTACTTACTCCTTTCTTTTATTTGTTGCTGTGTTAGCTGAGGATCATGTTCGATAGTCTTATTTTTAGTGGATTCTGATGTCTGTAGCTATGTCAGCTGAGGATAATGTTGTATAATGTTATCTTTACTTTATTCTATTGTCTGTAGCTATGTCAGCTGAGGATAATGTTGTATAATGTTATCTGTACTTTATTCTCTTGTCTGTAGCTATGTCAGCTGAGTACAATGGTAGAAAATGTTCCATTTATTTATTTCTGTTCTCTGTAGCTATGTTAGCTGAGGACAACGTTAGATAATGTCTCCTTTATTTCTTTCTGTTATCTCTGTCTATGTTAACTGAAGACAATGTTTTGTGTAATGCTCCCTTTTACTTCGTTCTTCTGTTTGGAACTATGTTAGCTGAGGATAATGTTACATAATGCTACATTGACTTCTTTCTCTTATCTGTAGCTTTGTTAATTGAGGAACATGCTTGATAATGTTTCCTTTATTTCGTTCTTTTGTCTGTAGCTATTGTAGCTGAGGATAATGTCAGATAATGTTCCCTTTACTTCTCTCTGTTTACTGTATATATGTTACCTGAGAACATTGTTAGATAATGTTCCCTTTCCTTTCTCTGTTTACTGTATGTATGTTGCCTGAGAACATTGTTAGATAATGTTCCCTTTCTCTCTGTTTACTGTATGTATGTTGCCTGAGAACATTGTTAGATAATGTTCCCATTACTTCTTTCTGGTTGTAGGTGTCATAGCTAAGGACAGTGTTAAGTAATTTACCCTTTACTTCCTTCTGTTGTCTGTAGCTATGGTAACTGAGGAAAATGATAAATGATGTTACCTTAACTTCTTTCCGTTGTTTTTAATTATGTTAGCTGAGGATATTGTTGGATAATGTTATCTTTACTTCTTTCTCTTGGTTGTAACTGTGTTAACTGAGGGTAATGTTAGATGATGTTCTTTTTACTTCTTTCTGTTGTTGTAGCTATGTTAACTGAGGATAACGTTAGATGATGTTCTTTTTACTTCTTTCTGTTGTCTCTGTCTGTGTTAGCTAAGGACATTGTCAGATAATGTTTCATTACATCTTTCTGTTGTCTGTAGCTATGTTAACAGAGGATAATGTTAGATGATGTTCTTTTTACTTCTTTCTGTTGTCTCTGTCTGTGTTAGTTAAGGACATTGTCAGATAATGTTTCATTACTTCTTTCTGTTGTCTCTAGCTGTGTTAGATGAGGACATTGCCAAATAATGCAATTTTACCATCTTTTCTATTTCAGTCACGTTAAACGATTTGATATATTTGTCAAATTAAATCAGAATACCATGTTTTTGAGGTTAGAAGGTGTATTAGTAACGTGTAATACTAATTTTTTTTTTTTAGTTGTAGCTTTAAAAGAAACGAAGTAAATCGAGTTACTAAGTTTGATCAGTAAATGTCAATGAACAATCTACGTATCTTCAACTTTCACAAGGACAGTTTACATTAAGTTGAATACAAAAGCCTAGAACCTATGTTGGACACTGGAATTTATTATTTCTTAAATAAATTCTGTACTCGTTTTTATTTCGTATGTTAGCAATAGTAAAACATATTGTAATTTGAACTGTATATCTATTTATTTATTTTTAGAACGACTTTCACAGAGCAATGCAGAAATCTCAGTCGGCCATATCACAGCGCCTGATGATTTTGACAGCCACTCTGCTGTGCCTCATACTTACCAGGTAAGCGAGCTTACTAGTGTGAACAGTGCAAGATTTGTTGTTTATTTACCATGTTTGGTTAAAACAATACAAGAAATGACAACTGCTGAATAATGTTCTAATTACGCACATATAATATTAACGTATTAGATAGCAGAACGTCACACATCGAATTTTAAGTACTCGAGAAACCGTTTCACAATATCCATGGGCCCGTCATGGGCAGGTGGTTATGGGAATCTAAGGGTTGTGGGTTGAAGCCCCCGTCCTACAACCATGCTCGACCTTTCAGCCGTGGGGATGTTATGAAATGTGATGGTCAACCCAACTATTCGTTGGTGAAAAAGTAGCGAAAGGGTTGGTGGTGATGACTAGCTGCCTTCCCTCTGGTCTTACACTGCTAAATTAGTGACGGCTAGCGCAGATAGCCCTCGTTCAGCTTTGTGTGAAACTCAAAAACAGAAAACAAAAACATCTTCTAACCCTTGAGCAGTGTATTTGGTGATTACTGCTTTCGTTGCAAGATCCACGAATTCATTAGTTAAAAAAATTCACCCGATACAGCACCAAGACGTGTACTGTATTTTGTTATGTTTCATCGCATGTCGTTAGCTCGATTAGCTCAAATGTAATAATATCAAAACACAATACCAAAATAGCTACTACATATGGTTGGTACCAGATTGTAGTACCTCTTGTATCACAGGTTTTGTTTTGTTTGCTTGTTTAGAATTAAGCACAAAGCTACACAATTCATGGTGACAAGAAACCCACTTGAAGTAGAAATGTATGTCATGATGGCTGGTATGGATATTAATACTTTTACTAATAAAGCAGAGAACAACATTTCGACTGTTTTTAGGTCATCTTCAGGTTAACAAAGAGAGAGAGTTTGCAACGGTCAATTACCCAGCAGTGTGTCTAAGGGCTCACACCGCTAGAAACTGTGTTTCGATACTTGTGGTGGGCACAGCAGAGACAGCCTATTTCGTAGTTTTGCGCTTAACGACAAACGACACGGTATAACAGGACGTGGGTAAAACTGTGCACAACCACGCCAGTAGTTGTTATTGTTTTGAATTGAGCACAAAGCTACACAATGGGTTATCCGCGCGCTCTCTGCTCACCACGGTGTATCGAAACCTGGTTCTTACCAATATGAGTCCTCAGATATACCGAAGTGCTACTGGGGGAGGATATCACAGGAATGATAACATAGTTATAACTCTACTAACTGGCTTCATGTTTCTTAGCCTTTTTTTAAATCGAGGGTATAATTTCAAATACGGTTTGGTATATTTACTTCATAAACTGGTTAATCACCAGACTTTCACGTTTTTTTGGTTGTTTTTTTTTTCAGTGTCTGCGGCTATCACCACTTTCAAAGGGCTGGAAAACTGCACGTGAATATGTTTGAAAGTTTGTACTTTGTTGTCGTGACCTTCTCAACCGTGGGCTATGGAGACTACAGGCCCGACAATTATCCGTCACAGCTCTTCATGGTGGTCATGATATGTGTAGCTTTAATTGTTCTACCTACTCAGGTAACCAGTTATAATTGTGGTGTGATCAGGTATTAATAATTTCGAGTAACATGTCCAAAATAATGTTGAAATTTCACAACCAGAGGGTGATGCCCCTCTCAGAATTTCAACTGAACTAAATAAAGGTAAAAAAGAAAGTTATAACATCTTATAGTAAAACCTAAGTCCTGTTTTTCTTTTAAACACACATTCATCAGAATCATTCTATGGCATATAATTCCGTTGTAAATATTTTCATTAGAACCTTTGTACCGTTAACAATTTCGTTAGAACTGCTTTCACCAGAACCTTTTTACGGTTAATAATTCCGTTAGAACTGCTTTCACCAGAACCTTTGTACGGTTAATAATTCCGTATTGTTAAACTTCATTATTTATTTCAGAAAGTTTTTTTTTATCAATCAACAAAATGCACAAGTTGAGTCAACAACAGTTTATATTTGTTGTAAAGAGCAAGTCAACAACAGCTTTTATTTGTTGTAACAGTTTATATTTGTTGTAAAGAGCAAGTCAATAACAGTTTTCATTTGTTGTAAAGAGCAAGTCAATAACAGTTTATATTTGTTGTAAAGAGCAAGTCAATAACAGTTTATATTTGTTGTAAAGAGCAAGTCAATAACAGTTTTCATTTGTTGTAAAGAGCAAGTAAATAACAGTTTTCATTTGTTGTAAAGAGCAAGTCAATAACAGTTTATATTTGTTGTTAAGAGCAAGTCAACAACATTTTATATTTGTTGGTAGGAGCAGAGCTATACAATGGACTATCTAAGCTCTGCTCATCAAAAGTATCGACGCCATATTAATAACATTATAAGCCTTCACACTTGCAGCTGAGCATTGGAGAGGGGGACGTCGATAACACTATTATTAATCAGAGGTTTGTCTATTATCAAAGCCTGGTTTATAGCATAACAAGTCCGCATACATTCGAACATTCACTGAGATTGGAAATTAAAGGATCTTAATGATACTAGCCAATTACTTGTGGTTCCAGTGCATTAGATCCGCGTGTGACGTATTCATGACGTCATATTTGCACCCTGAAAATGGAAAAAATGGCTCTTCTTGACATAAAATAGAGGCAAAACGGGAACATCACGTAATAAAAAACTTTTTCCAGTATTGTACATATAAGCAATAGTTTCATTACAGTATGACGTGTGACGCATTAATGACGTCATATCTGCACCCTGAAAATTGAGAAAAATAAAGTTCTCCGTGACGGGAAACGGAAACGAAACTGGAAAATCGTGACCCCTGTTGTTAAATATGCATGCCCATGGAATAAACATTTTGCAGAGTTGGGGGTTGCACATCGCGTTATAAAAACATTTTCCAGTATCATATAAGCAAGAATTCTATTATAGTAAGATGCCCTAAGATTCCCGAACTTTCTGTGGTTATAGTTAAAGTAACTGTTCATTTTTTTAGAGCTATAATGTAATTCACTTCGGTTTGTTTCGTGTTTCTTCTCTCACACAGTTTGAACAGTTGGCCTTCACTTGGATGGAGCGACAGAAGCTAGGAGGCACTTATAGCAACTACAGAGCTCAGAGTGAGCGGCACGTGGTTGTGTGTAGTACCACGCTTCGGGCTGATACATTGATGGACTTTCTTAACGAGTTCTACGCCCATCCCCTGCTTCAGGCTAGTACTTTTAAGATTAATTTAAACCCCAAAAATGAGGCCAGAAAATGAATATAGTTAGAATTAAAATCATAGTCGGTTACTGGTTACTGGTGCTGTAGTAACGTAATGTAAGTTTCTCTTTAAAGCTTATATTTGTAACGTGTTATCATATGCTATACTAGAGAATTAAAGTTTCAATGAAGATTCCAAATATTCAAAATAACATTGAGTTTTTGTAGTACAGAGCTAGATAATTAATACATTGTAATATTGTACGTTTTGTAAATACTCTAAAGATTTATTGTTTGATATTAAGTTTCACCATAAACCGTTACGTTGGTTATCACCTGCACATTACGTAAAATAACACCGTCTTTACTTGTCACGTATCTTCTTCCTCCATCAGGATTATTTTGTTGTCTTGCTGTCACCATGTGAACTCGATACCACGACAAAAATGATCCTCCAGGTGCCAATGTGGGCACAAAGGGTCATCTACATCCAAGGGTCAGCCTTGAAGGACACTGATTTAACCCGAACCAGGTAATGATAACCAATTGTTGTCATACCAATACTTGGAAATGTTGTTCTTACTGAACTGTATGATTCTTATTTCTTATAAAATGAAATGACAATTACAATAAGTCATTAAAATTTAAAAACAAAACTATCTTTATTTTAACGACCGTGCCTATAAATTATATTCCTATAAAAATTAATTTAATGTACTGTTTATCATGACGAATCCTTTAAATAAACTTCCAGTAGTCAGAGTTAATCCTTATAGTTCTTGTGGTAGAATTTTTATTTGTTTTTATAAAGCTTTTATGTGCAATTTTTTATTGTCTTTTCAGCTCATGACATCTTCAATATCCGGCAAATAAATATATATATTGCTGATTTGTTTTTTCAAAAGCACATGGTGAACCGAAATAATTAAACTTTCGCACACACCCTAAAATAAACAGTGCGTTTATAAGAATTTGAGTGATTTAGTCCATCTGGGTACAGTTAATCTATTAGTAATTGTGACGCGGCAAAAAACGTACGTTTTTCTTTAGTCAGTATTAATTTAACAATGCCTTACATAGAGGAAAATTCTGGGCTTTCGAAATGTAGCAAAAAGTATTTCGATGTGACGGAACTTCAACCCTGAATTTTATGGTTTTTAAATATTTGCGGTGCTCGACTGCTGAGGGTCGCGAGTTCGAATCCCCGTCACCTTAAACATGCTCGTCCTATCAGCCGTGGGGGCTTTATAATGTTACAGTCAATCCCATTATTCGTTGGTAGAAGATGTGCTCAAGAGTTGGCGGTGGGTGGTGATGACGAGTTGCCTTCCCTCTAGTCTACCCGCTAGTGCGGAAAGCCCTCGTATAGCTTTGCGCGAAATTCAAAAAACAAACAAACAATTAAAACTATCTTCAAATAATTCATTGATATACATAAAATGAATTTTTTCAAGCTCTTTGCATGCTGGAGGTTTAGTTATTTGGAAATTTCGTTCATTATTTCAGTCTTAAATATTTGAGTCATGATTATTAGACTCAGCGTGTACATAGGTGCTAACTTTGGAATAACTTTGTCATGGTTACCTGTCTAATCGGAACGTTGTGTATTAGTTGCTGTTATTTAGTTAGCGCAAAGTTGTTTGTACTCCACCTACCGTGCGAATCGAACTCTGGGTTTTAGCATTGCAAGTCCGAAAGTCATATCGTAAACAAACATGTCAAGAGTTACACAAACCAGACCGTCTAGGTGGGTCAGTTGTCCAGAGGATTTTATCTTTCATTTAATACTTTGTTGTAAATACTGTTTGTCTAACAGTTTGTTAAATTACCACCAGAGGGAATCAAAGAAGTGACGCTAACTTGCCCAACGTGTGGACACGTATGATACCTGAAATAGACAAAATGTTTCACGTGATGTCGTTAAACTTGTGTATTATACCATTTAGCTTATTTCGTTCTCCTACAACGAAAAATATACAATGTACAAAAACATTACTATTTCATTACACTATCACTTCTGTAGGTAAAGATGGACTTATTTTAAAGAATATACTGGCAAGGTCTGTTTTTACACAATTATCGACAATACTAAACATTTTCCCCCATCTTTCCTATAGAATGAACGCAGCCAAAGCCTGTTTCATTCTGGCAGCTCGAAATTACGCCGATCGAAGTGCATCGGTAAGTAAGGTGAATCATATAGAATTATATAGAAATAATTTCTTAATTCCCAAATTATCGAATAACGTTTAAAGGGTCACTATCTGTGATTGTTCACGTGGTACAATATACTGGGTACAATGTTATGTTTTTTGTTTGTTAGAACTTCAACCGTAAAGAACTAACAAAGATTATTAAGTTAAATCACTCATAGAGGGCAGAAGTAGCAATTATTGAGATGAATTCACTTGTGTTTACATCATTGCGTGGTCATACGTCATACATCAACATGAAATTTGTGGAGTATTTAGTTCAGAATAATATGTTTAGTTCTTAGGATCACCATACACGGGTGTTTTGAATTCCTGAGTGTTTTATATTGTAAAAAAATAATTTTTCACTAAATATTTATCTAAATAAAAACCAATATTTTGTGTCTGTAATCCTTTCACATATTAATCTATTCACCTTGGTTTTTGCACGTCTGATTCGAACACGACATATCGTGATTTGTTTAAAATAAATATCTTGTTAGTCACAGATGTTTGTGTTCCAGGACGAACACACCATTCTTCGTTCTTGGGCCGTACGTGACTTTGCTCCCAACGTTCCCCAGTATGTGCAGATCTTTCGTCCCGAGAATAAATTGCACGTGGCATTTGCTGGTAATAAATTATATTAGAATTACATTAAAGTTAACATAATTAAAGAGTGAATGTATAATAGATGCTTTGTTTCATATGTTATAGTTTATTAACAGTGATTCATACGACGTTATTGGAAATCATCACCAATTCTATATCGATATTTTAACAGAACCAATAACAATCTTACCTTATTTTTAAATTTAAAGTAACAATTCTTAATTGGTTTCTAAAGGAATCATCATGGGTTTTAGTTGGTTTATAACAGAATCATTGACAATTTTTAATCGGTTTCTGATGGAATCGTACACAGTTTTTAATCGGATAGTAACAGTATAACAGGCAGTCTTTCACTGACAATTTTAATCGGTTTCTAATGGAATCATTGACAATTTCTAATTGGCTAATAACAAAATAATAGGCAGTTTTAACACTGACAATGTTTAATTGCTTGGTAACAGCATAATAGGCAGTTTTTAACTGGGATTCTGAGGAGTCATTGACAGTCCTTATAAAGGAATCACCAAAGGCTGTAAATCTCATGCCTGTTCCTGAAATTGACAATTATTTTAATTCTTTGTTTTTGTTATTTAACTTCTCTTCTACTTCTAGTTCTGCTGGGAAACTAGTTATTGTGCATTTCTATAAAATTGTAAATAATATATAAATAACCATATCCACTCTTATTTATTCATGATGTGCTAAAAACAAACAGTCTCGATAAAACTGAAATAGAAACCCTTATAACCCGAGCGCTTTCGAAAGATAGACCTTTCTTCTTCAGTTGTTTAGAGCGCTCAACTCTTAATCCGAGGGTCGCGGGTTCGAATCCCCGTCACACCAAACATGCTCGTCCTTTCAGCCGTGGGGGCGTTATAAAGTTTCGGTCGATCCCACTATTCGTTGGTAAAAGAGTAGCCCAAGAGTTTGCGATGGGTAGTGATGACTAGCTGCCTTCCTCTAGTCTTACATTACTACATTAGGGACGGTTAGCACAGATAGCCCTTGTGTAGCTTCGCGCGAAATTTAAACAACAAAGAAACAAACTGTGTATTACCCTATGCTGTCAGTACTGTGCACACGAATGAAGTTTATTACGAATAAAAGTGTTTCAGTTTTCTCTTTGTTTCTTTTGTTTGACCTTTTATGTTCGATCCTAAATATTTTTTTCTCATAGAAACATTTATTTTATGTTTAAAACTATATTTATACATATAGTAAATAACTTTTCCTAAACTTTTACCTGGTGTGTAAAGTATCTGGCACTGGGCCTGCTTTCTGTACAGAACTTTGTTTGTCATGCTACAGAGCACGTGGTCTGTGAAGACGAGTTCAAGTACGCCATGTTGGCTAACAACTGCTTGTGTCCAGGCACTTCTACTCTTGTCACACTGCTCCTACATACGTCACGTGGGAAGTAAGTCAAAAAGTTTATATCGATACGAATTTTAGACAGACATCACTATAATGGTTAGAACGGTAACTGTTTAGGTGATTCGGTTCTTCGATTGATATTAATAAGTATTAACTCATTCAGATAAATTATGTTTCTTTATATTATCACCAATCACATACATTAAGACTTTTCATATTAAAAAAAGGGAGAGATACTATAGTAACTCTTAAGATTTTGATTATATTATTATAGTGTGTCCATCACAATAACAGACGAAAATCTGTTTTATAAATTAACTGAAACAACTTTCTAGAAAAGACAGACATTCCTGTAAATGTAAATTTTATCATGTTTGAGTCTCGTCGTTGGTTATTAATTTTACTGTAACCTTTAGGCATTCTAAACAACTGTCTGTACTGTGTAACCATCAGGTCTCGTAACCAGTTAACCAGAGATGTAGAGTTTGAGTCTCGTCATTGCTTATTAATTTTATTGTAACTTTCAGATGTTCTAAACAACCGTCTGCACTTTGTAACCATCAGGTCTAGCAACCAGTTAACGTAAAGTTTGGGTCTCGTCACTGGTTGTTCATTTTATTGTAATCTTAAGGTATTCTAAACAACCGTTTATATTTTGTAGCTATGAGGTCTCGTAATCAGTTAACCATAGATGTAAAGTTTGGGTCTCGTTCTTGGTTGTTAATTTTACTTTAACCTTAAGGCATTCTAAACAACTGTCTATATTTTGTAACCATTAGGTCTCGTAACCAGTTAACCATAGATGTAAAGTTTGGGTCTCGTCACTGACTGTTTTAGAACAAGTGCAAATTGTTTGTTTATTTACTTATCATTCTTATCATATATGCTTCAGACCTGGTCACTAGGTGGTCATACGTTCAACCTTCCTATCCCCACCTGTTCATCATGTAGGTGTCAGTTTGCATGTTTTAATTGACAGATTTCTACCCTTATCATATAGGCTTCAGACCTCGTCACTAGGTGGTCATACGTTCAACCTTCCTATCCCCATGTAGGTGTCAGTTTGCATGTTTTAATTGACAGATTTTTACCCTTATCATATAGGCTTCAGACCTCGTCACAAGGTGGTCATACGTTCAACCTTCCTATCCCCATGTAGGTGTCAGTTTACATGTTTTAATTGTCATATTTCAACCCTTATCATATAGGCTTCAGACCTCATCACAAGGTGGTCATACGTTCAACCTTCCTATTCCCACCTGTTCATCATGTAGGTGTCAGTTTGCATGTTTTACTTGTCAGATTTCTACCCTTATCATATAGGCTTCAGACCTGATCACTAGGTGGTCATACGTTCAACTTTCCTATCCCCACCTGTTCATCATGTAAATGTCAGTTTGCATGTTTTAATTGTCAGATTTCTACCTTTACAGTATCCTAGCATATCCTTACACTACTAATCTTTAGAACTTTATATATGTGTTTATGAAAGGCAGTAAGTGTTGGTCTAATTTATTTAAGTTCGTGAGTCAATGCATCAGTTGTTTTATTTGCTATATAAATACCTGCTCATGTAATTCCGACTCCATATTTGTAACTTCTGTTTCCTGGAATTATTACGCACAGTCTGTTCTGTAATAATTTAATATTGTTCCAGTTTGTTCACTCGTATAATTGGAAGGTTTCTTAAATTGCTTGTTCATTTTTCTGTCATCAGTAATAATGTTATTACAATTCTGACTCACATTTATTCTAACTATTGTCCACAGTGTGTAACTTTTCAGTTAAATTTTCTGTTTTATGTTACCGAAAACCTGCTCACTCTTTCAGTAATGAGGATGTTATAATGTAACGGTCAGTCCCTCTATTCAATGATAAAAGAGTAACGCATGAGTTGATGGTGGGTTGCGATGACTAACTGCCTTTCCTCTAGACTATCATTGCTAAATTAGGAACAGCTAGAGCAGACAGTCCTCTTGTACCTTTGCGCGAAATTCAAAACAAAACAATATTTTTTTTCTCTACATTAAATCCAAACTTAAGATCCTGTAACCATGTTATTTAATAGAATGTGCCATGTGCTAAGAGGCAAATACAACAGTTTTTATTTCGGACTGGTTTGGCTTCTCCTAAACTTTGTAGAATACAGTTAATATAATTACAAACAATTCGATAGAACTTTTATTTAAAGTGAGTTAAAGAAATACAGCACTCAAAATTGTTTATGCTCTCACACTATTGCTTAACCCAACTCTCGCGAGACATTTTCTAAATTAACGCCACTACATCTTTAGGCTTACTGACAAGTTCCTAACAGTCCATATTGTGGTCTGTGAATGTTTTGGTTTTAATCTTTTATTTAACGATGTAAGAAACTATACTGACGAAGAAAAATGTATTTATTTGTAAATTTTAAACCAATTTATATAATATAATTAAAGGCCAACAGACATGATGCCAATACATTCGACTGTAGGCGTTTATTTTTAACATATTTGTTAGGCCTAACGGTGTTAGTCGTTTCACTAATTTACGTGTTCTACTCAACAATATTTAATTTATCAGGTGTTTTATTTGGTGTTCAGATCATCACATACGGTATGAAAATATCAAACATTTAAAATAGATGGAAATAATATTTTATTAGAACATAATTTCTCATGAAAGTGATGTTTGTTTGTTTTTAATTCACACTGTGTTTTTAAGAAATAGTTCAAAAATTACAAAAATAAATCAACAAGAATAACTTTACTAATATATTTTGATGTTTATTATTTTATATACAATTTTTACACGTACTTTCTTATATTGTCTCTCACAGAGAGGGACAAACATCGGACGAAGATTGGCATCGTTTGTATGGAAAGTGTTCTGGTAACGAGATTTACCACATCAGACTAAGTGAAAGTCGTTTCTTTGGAGAATATGAAGGAAAGAGTTTCACCTACGCCTCCTTCCATTCGCACAGAAAGTAAATATTTTTTTTATGAAGAAAATTGCTGTAGTGCTGAAATGTGTGTGAATTGAACACTTTTGAATGCCACGTTTACTTGTTTTTAACAACTTTACTCTTATTATTTTTATATTTTGTTCTGTGAATCTTGTTTCTTACTTTTTAGATTTCGTTCCTTGAATCTTGTTTCTTACTTTTTAGATTTCGTTCCTTGAATCTTGTTTCTTACTTTTTACATTTCGTTCCTTGAATCTTGTTTCTTACTTTTTACATTTCGTTCCTTGATTTTTGATTCTTAGTTTTTCAGATTTTGTTTTGTGAATCTTGTTTCATACTTTTTAGATTTCGTTCCTTGATTAGTGATTCTTAGTTTTTCAGATTTTGTTTTGTGAATCTTGTTTCTTACTTTTTAGGTTTCGTTCCTTGAATATTGATTATTACTTTTTCAAATTTTGTTCCGTGAATTTTGTTTCTTACTTTTAGATTTCGTTCCTTGATTATTACTTTTTCAGATTTTGTTCCGTGAATTTTGTTTGTTCCTTTTTTATACTTTGTTCCGTGAATCATGTTTGTTACTTTTGTTCGGTAAATTGTTTCTTACTTCCAAGCGTTATGTAAAATCGATTTTGTTTAATTTAAATGTTTCGTAGGTATAACTTTTTATTGTCTTTTCTACTAACCTACTTCACCCTTCTCTCCATGTGGCCTATTGTTTTCTTATTCTACACTTTATAGGTGGTATTGTTGTAGTGATTACCAAACCTATTTTGATGTAATATCACATATAGAGACGATCAACATATCATGTTTCGCCATGTTGAACACAAAAATAATTAATATCACAAAAGTGGCTAAGATAAAGGTAGTTAAAACTGAAGAATTGGTTTTGTACACCCCGCCAATACGATGAGTTCTGTTACTGGTCGAAGGCCTCTTCAGCACTAACGTACATCACCATAAAGAGTGCAGTGGAAAACCTATTACATTCTTTCACTGAAAACTAGTATAGGGCTAATAAAAAGATGTGTTAAAAGTTATTATCTAAATACCAGTTGATGTGGAAATTTATACATTGGTTTTGTAACATGCCTTTGTTTTCTAGTAGTAGTTTCTAACCTATCTTCATTTATATTGTTTTCTCAGCTTCCATGTTTTAAACATGTTTTTTAGCTTCATGGCAATTATTTCTAACCTATGTTTATATTCAATAATTTGAAGATTTTCTTGTTATTTTCGTTTATTACTTGTATTTTTATCTGTAGTTTTAATCCTTAAAATAAGCTTTCAGCCTCCTTTAATTTAGATAAGTCAGAAGTACTTTATCAAGCAACTATGTATAGCACATTACAATATTTATTAAAATAGTTGTTTTCAATGTATTTTCACACTTACATTGGTATTTTTAAGTTATTTCTATCTGTTATATGTCCATGTAATTACTTGTCCAGTCATTTACAAGTTTATTGTACGCGATTTTCCTTTTCTGCATTGTTGTACATGGGTAAAACATTGTACTAATAAATTCGATAAATTTTACTATAATTTTGTGTCACAGGTACGGTGTCGCTTTAATTGGAATTCAAACAAGCGTTCGAGGAAATCGACCAATCATGCTCAACCCAGGCCCATCTTACGTTATGAAACCTACAGACATTTGTTTTTACATGAATATCACGAAGGAAGAAAACAGTGGCTTTCTCACTAGTGGTAGCGGAGGTAGTGGCCAGAAAAAATCTAAAGAGGGCGCTGAAAAGGATGGTGAAGAAGAAGGCAAGGGGGTAATGATATCGGATAAAGGTGAACTATTTTTAATTTCTTTTACGTGTAATTTTTACCAGAAGTAAACATTCCAAACTCTACGATTTGTCACAACCATTGTGAAAGTACTTTCTAAAAATATTTAGAGTTCCGTCTCCAGCTTTTTAAATAAAAACATTTACTTCATTTATAAACCAATGAAAGCAAACTTTCAGAGAACATTTATTGTAAGTTAAAAATATAATGAGCGCAAAAAAAAAAATAAATAAATATGCGTGTGTGAGGAGGTTTTGTTGGACCTGTATTGTGTTTGGATGGTTATAAATTAACCACCTTACTCCATCACTACAAGTCAGTATGAAGCTTCCTTTCTACTATCGTGGTTTGTTTTCACTAATGTTGGTTTAAACAGAATATATTCAATTTCATTGAAACAAGTTAAATCTAATGAAGTTTAAAATTGTTCTAAATAAAACTCCTTCAATATAAATATATATATATTATATTACCAAATTATCATAACGAGAAAAGTGAAATTCTAGAATACAGTAACTTAACATACTTTGTCCATGATCTCAGTGAGAATTTTAACATTACAAATAATGGCTGTTAACATGTTTTGTTAACAGTTAAAGTTTTGATACCATATTTTTTACTATGTCTGGTAAGAACACTTATATCTATATAAATATAATTGTACAATCTGTTGTATGTCCATGCAACTACTTGTTTATATAAATATACTACTACTATATATTGTATGTCCATGTAACTACTTGTTTATATAAATATACTACTACTATATATTGTATGTCCATGTAACTACTTGTTTATATAAATATACTACTACTATATATTGTATGTCCATGTAACTACTTGTTTATATAAATATACTACTACTATATATTGTATGTCCATGTAACTACTTGTTTATATAAATATACTACTACTATATATTGTATGTCCATGTAACTACTTGTTTATATAAATATACTACTACTATATATTGTATGTCCATGTAACTACTTGTTTATATAAATATACTACTACTATATATTGTATGTCCATGTAACTACTTGTTTATATAAATATACTACTACTATATATTGTATGTCCATGTAACTACTTGTTTATATAAATATACTACTACTATATATTGTATGTCCATGTAACTACTTGTTTATATAAATATACTACTACTATATATTGTATGTCCATGTAACTACTTGTTTATATAAATATACTACTACTATATATTGTATGTCCATGTAACTACTTGTTTATATAAATATACTACTACTATATATTGTATGTCCATGTAACTACTTGTTTATATAAATATACTACTACTATATATTGTATGTCCATGTAACTACTTGTTTATATAAATATACTACTACTATATATTGTATGTCCATGTAACTACTTGTTTATATAAATATACTACTACTATATATTGTATGTCCATGTAACTACTTGTTTATATAAATATACTACTACTATATATTGTATGTCCATGTAACTACTTGTTTATATAAATATACTACTACTATATATTGTATGTCCATGTAACTACTTGTTTATATAAATATACTACTACTATATATTGTATGTCCATGTAACTACTTGTTTATATAAATATACTACTACTATATATTGTATGTCCATGTAACTACTTGTTTATATAAATATACTACTACTATATATTGTATGTCCATGTAACTACTTGTTTATATAAATATACTACTACTATATATTGTATGTCCATGTAACTACTTGTTTATATAAATATACTACTACTATATATTGTATGTCCATGTAACTACTTGTTTATATAAATATACTACTACTATATATTGTATGTCCATGTAACTACTTGTTTATATAAATATACTACTACTATATATTGTATGTCCATGTAACTACTTGTTTATATAAATATACTACTACTATATATTGTATGTCCATGTAACTACTTGTTTATATAAATATACTACTACTATATATTGTATGTCCATGTAACTACTTGTTTATATAAATATACTACTACTATATATATTGTATGTCCATGTAACTACTTGTTTATATAAATATACTACTACTATATATTGTATGTCCATGTAACTACTTGTTTATATAAATATACTACTACTATATATTGTATGTCCATGTAACTACTTGTTTATATAAATATACTACTACTATATATTGTATGTCCATGTAACTACTTGTTTATATAAATATACTACTACTATATATTGTATGTCCATGTAACTACTTGTTTATATAAATATACTACTACTATATATTGTATGTCCATGTAACTACTTGTTTATATAAATATACTAGTACTATATATTGTATGTCCATGTAACTACTTGTTTATATAAATATACTACTACTATATATTGTATGTCCATGTAACTACTTGTTTATATAAATATACTACTACTATATATTGTATGTCCATGCAACTACTTGTTTATATAAATATACTACTACTATATATTGTATGTCCATGTAACTACTTGTTTATATAAATATACTACTACTATATATTGTATGTCCATGTAACTACTTGTTTATATAAATATACTACTACTATATATTGTATGTCCATGTAACTACTTGTTTATATAAATATACTACTACTATATATTGTATGTCCATGTAACTACTTCGCAGAGTGTGGGCGGATTATTACCAGAACTTGTTTGGAAGTTCGTTATGTCCATTTGGGGAAACAGAAAAACATTTTGTTTCTCATAGGAGTTTTTTACTTTTTTAACTACATATAAGAGAAGAAATGTTTTATGCCCTAAAATAACCTTTTATTAATCATGGTTTTACATAACTTCCGTACATGGGATGGGCACTCCAACTGGTACAAAACAAACTTATAGAATGCTATATAAATGATAGCTTTTAGACGGTATTAAATAAATATATAATTGCATACAATTTCATGTAGAGCAATTCATCATTACTTTCATAATCATTTCTACTGTGTTTTTTTGTGTTTTATTTGGGGGAGGTCTAGACAGTCGAAGTCAGGATCTGTCATTGCTAAAGTCTCGAATAGCCAAGGGGTTCGGCAAGAAGCCCCACTTGGAGCTTCCAAGTGTAAGGGCTTTGAGGACATCGGAGTCCAGCACTTCTACAGAGCGCCGTCCGAGTATAGGTCCAGTACCGGACATGTTGAGAGAGGAAACGGAAACTGATGGAGAAACGGAAGAGGAAATAAAAAAAGAAGAAGAGGAAGTTCCATGTAGCGCTTTGTCTGAGAGTTGCAAGTAGGTTTAAATATAGGTAGTATAGGTAATATAGGTTTAATATAGGTAATATAGGTTTAATATAGGTAATATAAGTTTAATATAGGTAATATTGGTTAAATATAAGTAATATAGGTTTGATATAGGTTTAATATAGGTTAAGTGTAATGTAGGTTTAAACTGTCATACATACAACAAGTATTATAGGTTTAAATATAGGTAATATAGGTTTAAATTGTCATACATACAACAAGTAATATAGGATTAAATACAGGTAATATAGGTTTAAACTCTCATTAATACAACAGGTAATATAGGTTTAAACTGTTATGCATACAACAGGTAACATCTTTCACGTTACATAACCGAGCATCGAAAGCTTTAATAACGGTCGGGATAATTCATGAAAATACGCGAGACGTACTTTAAAAAAATCATTTTTCACACAACCTTAAAATTATTCTGTCCTAAGACGTTGATGAACCCCAGAATGGGAAACTGACATAAGATAAACAAAGTTTGCAAGAAATGATTGATAAAAACAGAAGTAGATGGTGTTAAAAAATATAAGGGCTTATAACGCTACAATTGAAGGTTAGATACCAGTGAGCACAACAAAGATAAGTTCGTTTTGTAATTCTGCACCTAAGTAAAACAACTAGTTTGTTTGTTTGTTTGAAGTTAAGCACAAAGCTAATGGATATTGGTGCTCTGCACACCACTGGTATCAAACCTTAGTTTCTAGCGTTGTAAGTCGACAGACAAACCACTTTGCCATTGGGGGAATGTTTGTGTTTAAAGCTTCAAGTACAGCTTACGTTATAATCCGATTTAGCCAAGTCCAACACGTCGCATATTGACTGGAAGCACTTCAGTGCTCTTTTTCTCTTTGGTATTTCGCATATACTTATTTATTATGATATCGTATGGGTTGAATTACGAGCAAATATTGAAAATATGTTAAATAATTATAAAGGAGCTTGTTATTTTATTTTGTAGTTATTTTAATTTTACTTATTTCTCAACAAACAATATTTTGTAACCATTTTTTTCTTGTTATAACCTTTAATTTTGGTTCAAATAAATCATCTACTTCATTCAAATTTCATTCTTTAACGATGTTTTATTTTTATGACGATCTAGAATGATTAAGGGTTTTCCCCCAGTGACCCCTTACATCGGTGTCAGCCCCACATTTTGTTACTTGTTGAAACAGAAGAAACCCGTCTGTTGTCTTCAGCTTGCACAAGTAAGTAACCTTCAGCAATAAAAACTTCGAATGTTAGGCCTAACTACAAATTCGGAACTGATCATATCTAAACCCTTGTATTTGTACGACTAATCCTGGTTTATTCTAATATTCAGAGGATGTGTTAAAATAAAATAATTTTGAATATGCAAGTCCACAAGACAACTATAGATGATATAAGTCTGGAAGAATGGAGTGTTTTCGAAATGCATTTTGACATTGTCTGGCGTTTCGTAGGCAGTATGACACCATCGTAAACTATATCGCTTTTGGGAAGAGTTTTGTTAGGTTTGTTTTTAATTTCGCGCAAAGCTACACGAGGGCTATCTGCGCTAGCAGTCCCTAATTTAGCAGTGTAAGACTAGAGGGAAGACAGCTAGTCATCACCACTCACTGCTAACTCTTGGGCTACTCTTTTAACAAAGAATAGTGGGATTGATCATCACATTATAATGCCTCCACGGCTGAAAGAGCGAGCATGTTTGGTGTGACGGGGATTGGAAAGGGTATACAACAATACTTTTTGACATAAAATATCCCGAAAACTACGCTGCTGGACTATTATCAAGATTCGTTGTTGTCAGTAAGAGTACGACCAGACGACGACCGGCATGGTTAACGCACTTTAGTCTTAAACTACTAAATTAGGGACGGCTAGCGCAGATAGCCCTCGTGTAGCTTTGCCCGAAATTCAAACCAAATCAAAAGATCTCACGTGATGAAATGCAAAATTAGCCCTATTATAAAGTATCTCTGTATATGGAAGCTAAAATTGCTGATATAGATTTAGAATATTTCATAAATGTGTATACTTCTAACACATTAGTTTCAATACACCTCTGTCACCCTATTTACCATGAACGTCCGAAGTGGGAGCACTTGTCCACCCTCGAAATGAAAAACATAATTTTTTTTTATACAATCAGCATATGTATATGAATTTCTTTATTCAATTCACAATTTCACACTACTTTGGCCTTTCCTTCTCTCAGAAAACTTTGCCCCTCCCTGGAAACATTTCTGTGGACCCTCATGTTATTTAGGTATCAGTGATAACAATCTTAGAGACTGAAAACCCAGTTATAATTTAAAGTTCCTTTAAATATGAAGGTCACTGGGACTAGCACATAAGCCTAAAAGTTTGGCTTTTAGCCCTAAAGAAACTTACTTTCAAAAGTTATTTCTTTGATTATTTTTAATGTTACGAATCGAAATATACCGTTTAGATATGTGTCTCAACATCTCTGATATTACATTATTAATCATTCGAGATTTTGATAATTTAATGAATTATAGTTCTTCAGAAAAAAAGAAAAATAATTCAGTGAAGAAGTGAATTATAACAATCGAGAAGATAGAATGAAATAGAAATAAGTAACAGAATTTTATTTTCAATCTAAATGCATAAACTTTCAAGACAAATATATATATATAGTTTTAGTATTCCTTTTAATCACATCAAATTATAAATTGTCCATTTATGAATTTCAGTACAATTTCAAATTTTTGTGTGTTTACCAATTGAAAACCATCGTCCTTTTGTGTAAATTTTAAAATCTTATTTGGAATATTATTTTGCTGTGAACTCTGATAGAAATGCACTCATAATTTAAATCTTGCTGAAAACAAAATCAATATATTTATTCTTTCTGGTTTCCGTATTATTATTATAGGTTTGTGAACACTGTTCTTTTCGTAACGCTAAGGAGTACAACTGGTCTAATCAGTGTATTATTCTAGCAGCAGATTTTGCCAGCAGCGCCATCTATAATTTTATTGTTCCACTTCGGGCCCATTTTAGAAGCCCTCAACTTCTTAAACCAATTATCCTACTTTTGGAAAAGAAGTAAGATCTCACTTAATGTAGAATAACATATAAAACCTAATTTTTAAATAACTCACACCGAAGAAAGAAATAAAGAATACATTTCGAATGATGAATATTCTATTTTCAACACAATTTGTACTATATGCCAGTGATATCATTGTTTGTTCTCTCTTGCACTCTATCTCCATTTATAAATATTAATTCGTCCACAGACAATGACGATTTAAATATAAGATAATAAACGTTAACGATATACTTTGCCATCTATCAGATAAAACTTTTAATAGATGAAACAAACGAATGTTGAACGTTAAATTTTTTGTTATTTTTTTGCAGGCCTGACTCAGCTTTCCTCGACGCTATTTCCTGGTTTCCTTTAGTGTACTGGATGCAAGGCTGTATTGACAAGTAATCTTTCCTTAGTTAAGGCTGGATTTAGTCTAATCGTAAGCTAACCGGTATCTGAGTTCGAAAGTTTATGGTTTGACTTCCGATGCTATACGTTTCGCGTAAAGTACACAAAGGCACATTTTACAGATATCCGCTTATAATTTTAAATTTATAGACTGGATGGAAGACAACTAATAAGCAATATCAACTGTATATTTTTGCTAGATCGAAGTGCCAAGTGCGCTTTCCCAGTAAAGGAAATCGTTCCATGAATTATCCGATTCATAATCTAGTTAAACCAACCACCAGACCACACGCAGCCCCAAATGCTACAAAATAGTACATGATATATACAAAATCTAATTTTGGATGTTTGAAAGTGGAACACACCATGATATAATACAGTATCATTTTATGTTAACGTTGTGTGGAACACACCATGATATAATACAGTATCATTTTATGTTAACGTTGTGTGGAACACACCATGATATAATACAGTATCATTTTATGTTAACGTTGTGTGGAACACACCATGATATAATACTGTATCATTTTATGTTAATGTTGTGTGGAACACACCATGATATAATACTGTATCATTTTATGTTAACGTTGTGTGGAACACACCATGATATAATACTGTATCATTTTATGTTAACGTTGTGTGGAACACACCATGATATAATACTGTATCATTCCTTGTTAATATTGCATGAAACGTACCATGATATAATACTGTATCATTCCTTGTTAATACTGTAAGCAACACACCAGGATATAATGGTGTATCATTCTTTGTTAATATTTTATATAACATACCATAGTATAATACATTGGTATTTATTATTAATGTTTTAAAGTCTGGACGACCTCTTGAGGGCAGGGATTAACCTGGCGGACAGTGTTGTTGTGGTAAATAAAGAAAGTAGTAACTCAACTGAAGAAGACCACTTAACTGATTGTAATACCATTGTGGCAGTACAGACTATGTTCAGGTGAGGAAACTAAACAGGTCTTCTGTACGTTTAGATCAGTAAAAGAACAGGTCTTCTGTGCGTTTAGATCAGTAAGAGAACATGTCTTCTGTATGTTCATGTCAGTACAATGACAAGTTTTTATCTATGTTATTGTCATGATAATTGTTGAGTGTGTTGTTTACGAAATATAACGTATTATTTTCTGTAGTAATAATTTTAAGAGAACATTCATTATTTCTCATTGACTTCCAGGTTGTTTCCCAGTGTAAGGGTTATTACCGAGTTGAGCCAATCCAGCAACATGAGATTTATGCAGTTTCGAGCTCACGACACGTATGCTCTTCACCTGTCTAGGACGGAAAAAGTAGGATAAAGAATAAATTAAATAAACGAATATTTTATTATTACAGTAACATTACATTACAGTAACCACATGCTTTAATTCTCATTCCATAAAATATTGAAATGAAAAGCGATTTGATGATCGTGAAAAGTGTAGTGTTTTCAGAAAGTTAGATAGAATTATGTTTTTAATTTGTTTGAAAATTCCAGTATACAACTGAAGTTCGATAAGAAGTTTGAATAACATAATTTTTTAAGTTAACTCTTACGAAAGAAAACGGTTAACTTGACGTAAGTGATTGTATAACTTTATATAATAATCATTAAATTATAAGTTTGTATTTGTTTCTAACTAGAGTAAAGGTTGTAGAGGCGCAGCGAGTGTACTAATTTTAAACACATATATCAACACAACGCTCATAGAATTAAAATTAAACGAACTCATTTATTTTACCAACGTTGATGCCTGATTGCTAACCTGCTTTCCTTTAATGTGAAAATATTACTCGATATTTACTATATAGAGAATTTTAAAAATGCCCTTTATTTATAGGTTCGTAACATTCATACAGTGCTTTTAATGCTCGACAACGACGGAGATTTTTTAAAGATGCACGCTCTTGTAACCATGTGAGGATACAATATAACCTAAAGAACATTTAGGACATTTATATTCATATACCACATTCGAAAATTTACATGTCACTATTCGATCAGGAAATCTAAATTTTTTTGGTAATCTTCGCTCAGACTTGAAAACAAGTTTCAATTAAGTTTGTGAGCGAGCACGCTGACGAAATTTATTTCTTATTAAAATAGCGGGCTTACATATACATCACATTCCTACAGAACTTTTTATGCAGCAACATCCCATTTTGACTGTGCATGAAAGTTTATATTATAAGATGCATAAGGTGCACACGCATGTGGATAAGGTAAGAAGTACCCAGGTGAACACCCTAAGGGACCACTTAGTATGTGTGCAAAATCTCAGGCTTCTCAGTTATTTCTTCTTACAGTTATGACGGTCACAGACAAATAGACGTGCCCTTTTATCATGATATATGCACAGATGATATGGTTTATAATACTTATTGGAAATTCATTTTTAAAACAAGTTTTTCATACTTGCTAGTTAAGTTATGCGCTTGATTAACTAATAACTTAAGGAACTTCTACATAAAAAAAAAGGTAATAAGTTCTTACGTGATTGTTTGTTTTAGAGCAAAGTCACATTGAGTTTTCTGCTGTGTATACCGCGGGGAATTGAACTCCGGATTTTAGAGCTTACTACTGGAGACATATGAAATACCTCACACTTAGGTTTGCCATTATTATTGTGTATAAAAATGTATGAAAACTGATGGTTTTGTTGAGGTTAGGATATTTATTGTTAAGACAATTCAGGAAGAATTCTACAAGACAGTGTCTTTAAAAACTAAAGAATTCATTGTTTTATAAAGTACCAGTTTAAACAGAGAATAATTTTGATGAAGCCAACGCTTTTCAAAGTGACGCAGGAACAAGTCATTAAGTGATAGGATTGATTTAGATCTCACAGCAACACCACATACTAAAAACATTTCCAACAAGTAGATAGTGTAGTTATTGGATCTATATTAATCCTATCACTTGCTAGCTTCTTTCTTTACCACATATAAAAAAATCCAATATATTATAGAAGATATGAAGACGAAGTCTTTATTGTATTTAAAAATGGTGTTCGTACTGAGAACTTGCTGGATTACCTAGTTATTGAAATTTACTGGTATTGTAAGAGATTTAGAACAGGAAGTTAGGGCATCCAAAATGATGTGTGAAAAAAATTGGCTGAGAACATAAAAAATAACTGTAAAGATTTTTTAAAGTACTTTAAGAGTAAACAAAATGTTAGGTTGGGGAGAGGACCCTTGAGGGGTGATAAAAGAACGCTTGTATCTGATGATTATGAAATGGTTAGTTTATTAGATTTTGATTTTTTGCCAATTTTTACTCAGGAAGACTTAAACAGTGAACACCAATGATATTGATGAAGGAATAATTACTAAATTACTTACATTTGCTGATGATATTAAGGTCTTGGATGTTGTTAACTGTGAAGAGGATACTGCTGATTTACAAATGGATTTAGATCATTTAATGAGTTGGACAAGTAAAATGGTAGATGGGTCTTAATTGTAATAAATGCAAGACACTGCATGTGGGTTATCGTAATTTGTGTTATAAGTATAATTTGAATAGGAATAAAATTAATAATGTCATGAAAGTAAAGAATCTTGATGTAATGGTTGCTCAGTCTCTGAAGTCATCCAAGCAGTGTACTATTGCTAGTGGTAGGGCAAATAGGATTTTAGGTTGTATCTACAGAAATATTGAATACAAGTTTAAAGAGGTTATAATTTCATTGTATAGCTTAGGAACATTTAGAGTATTGTGTTCAGTCTTGGGCTCCTTACCTTAGGAAAGACATTGAATTATATTCTGGGATGACGGGACTGTCACATGAGAAGATTTTAAGATCCATAAAACTGTTGTCTTTTGAAAGAAGAAGAGTTATAGTGGTTCCGATTGAAGTTTTCAATATTGTAAAAGGAACTGATAATGTTGATGCACCAACATTTTTTCATACATAAAAAAATAATTATAGAACTGGAGA
>NC_134826.1:49756058-49980915 GCF_004210375.1 Tachypleus tridentatus | reverse complement strand
AAAGTATTTTACATCAAAATCAAAGGAAGACCTGGCACTGGTCTTATTACCTTCATTTCTTGTCGCTTTATAAGTCTACGTAGATTCATTTCAACAACTAATGCTTTGACATTTAACAACAGTTCTTGAATTTCTTATATCAAACACCATGTTCGTCTCCTTGACAAATAACGATAAATTTGGTTTCAAGCATATTAAGTTAAGTTTACAAAATTACGCTACAGGTTTTGAAATGAGACGCATTTATATTATGAAAACTCAACGAAACGAAACAGCTTTGAGCAATTGCATGCAGCCATTTTGAAATATATATATA
Organism: Tachypleus tridentatus; assembly: GCF_004210375.1. Classification (NCBI taxonomy): domain Eukaryota; kingdom Metazoa; phylum Arthropoda; class Merostomata; order Xiphosura; family Limulidae; genus Tachypleus; species Tachypleus tridentatus. The sequence goes on along the minus strand of NC_134826.1, from coordinate 49,980,599 downwards.
TATATTGCACCATTATATGGATAACTGAGGACCATATGTTACAAGGTTCGTGTAAGTTTGACAATAATGACTCACATTTTCAGACTTAACGACGTAATATACCACATAAGTGAGTTATGTAAAGGCTTGAACGAAGGAGTCTTAATATACCAAGACCACTTGATACGTAGTTCGAATTAAGTAGTTTTGATATATTAAACTAATTCGCCCAAGCCTACGTGGCAACCTTTGTACCAGAAAAAAAAACAACTATGGATAACTTTTAAAGTCCTGTTTAGAATAAGTGGTCTAGTTTTTAATCATTTTATGGATGATGGTATGAACCACTATTCGACTGGAGAAGTGTGCGTTAATCGGTCATTGCAATTGTATCTGTGTTTATAAAAGATTTGTTTGCTTGTTTTATAGCAAAGCCACGTTGAGCTATGTGCCAAGTCCACTGAAAAAGTTTATAAAATTAAAAATTTGTATTTTGATGTGCTACATGTCTAAAATAAATATAATATTACAATATTTTTTGTGTAAAAATTAGTTATCAAACCTGTAGTTTGAACGGGATGCTTGGCCAGATAAACAGCATTTACACACGGAAAATTGAATAGAATATAACGAAAATCGATAGCCAACATCTACCATGAGGGCGTACCAGCAGTCTAACAGTTGCGTATATAAATACGACAAAGATGTCGTTGACAGGCGGTAAGGTGTTTTATACTGTTTTTGACAATTATCAACAGATTACTGAGTTGCCTTGAATCGTTTAATCAGTGATGCATTGTGGGAAACACACAGAGCTATTCTTCTTCCAAACGATCTTTATTCGAAACGTTACTTGTATTACAACACCCAAATGGTAGCCATTTCACTAACATTCTTGTCCACAATCTTCGATACTCATAGTTCTGTTGGATGTGAAAAGATTTGTCATCGTCTCTAGGTCACGTCGTATTTTCCTCGTGATTGGTGAATTTTAAACATAAGCAAATAATAAAACATATAAAACTAACGTTATCTCGAGCAATTACCGCAATATTACAATTGGTTCGAATTAAAAACACAAAGGCTTATCTGTACTCCGCCCACCACGGGTATCGAAACCTGCTTTCGAGTGGTGCGAGTCTGTAGACACACCGTTGTACCACAGAATATCCTCCCTAAATATCCTCATGCCCTAAAAGAAACCATCTGGAGCCCTAAACACAGACATTTTGTGTGAGAAATCTCCTCTCATTCAGTGGTCTTTGAAATATATATATAAGCCTAGAACGTTCAACTGCTAGATTAAAATGTTAAATCAAATGTAATAAACGGCTCTAGTAGAACAATGTTTTTAAAGTGAAGAGAACCTGATGAACACCTATGCTAGTTTCTTTAGCAATAACGTTTAATCTTTTTTTGAACAAGCTTTCCTATGTCAGTGGCAAATTATTAATATATTTCTGCTTCATTTTTGTTTCCTATTTATACATTTTGAAACAAAATTAACCATTTCTGATGAACCAATTTGATATACGTGTACATTAGAAAAAAAACTGAACTTGTTGCTACGTCCCTGTTCAATTACATTCCCCCCCAGCTCCCTATCCTACAACCTTATTTCAAACAGCCAGAGTAGCCCTGCTTTACGCACGTGTCAGGAAATATATTTACTAAAGAACTGTCGTAACTGCTTTATTCAGCACGTTAGAGTGAGCAAGAACGACATCAACAGACGCTCGAGTAGTTTCGTTGTCATGGAAACGATCATAGCTCGGCGCCAGGTGGTATGGCAGCAGACAAGTTGGCACCTCTGTAGTTGGTGACTCAGGTGTATAGCTTTCCATTTTCTCAGACAAAGGTTATTTGCTCTATTCAAGGGAAAATTGGGAAGGTTGCTACCAACCAATACCACCCATTGCTTTTCAACATGATGTTATGACTGTGCTGCACTCGCGCTTTGCTTTACTTTTTGTCTTATTTACCTTGTACTTATTGTTATTGTAAACATTGCACAGTGCTATTTATTGCTGGTAATCAAGAGAAATAGGTTTTGTTTCTTACTGGCAGTATATTACTTTCTTCTTTCGCTTCTCTCGGTTTATTCGTACTCTCTCACACCTCCGAGTATTTGTTGTTGAATTCACTTCTCAAAACCCACGCGGAAGTATTGGGATCTATAACGCTAAACTCCGGAGTTCAATACCCTGCAGTGAATACAACAGATTGACCATTGTGATTTTGTTCTAAACAAAGAAACAAGTAACTCAGAACCAACATTTGTCGTGCTTACTCTTAGTAGGGACTCACTTTGATAGAGCTTTAAATACCAGCCTGCTATTTACTATAATCTTATGGAAGAATAAAACACAAATCTACCTTCGGAATAATTCAATCTCAATATCATGCCATCAGCCAAGAAATAAAAACGAATACATAAAGTCTTACACCAAACCAGACAACGTTATTAGTGAGTTCCATATCACGTGTGGGTCGCTCATGGTGTTTAGCAGTTCATAAAAGAACAAGGTCGAATGTTGGTCACTAGTAGAGCTCATAATGTCAGAAAATATATTATATTACGGGGTTACACATACAGGACAGGTTTGGTTTGAATTTCACGTCCCTAACTGAGCTGTGTAAGACTAGCGTGAAGGCAGCTAGTCATCACCACACACTGTCAACTCTTGGGCTACTCTTTTACCAACGAATAGTGGAATTGACCGTCACATTATAACGCCCCCACGGCTGAAATGGCGAACATATTTGGTACGAGGGGGATTCGAACCCAAGACTCTCAGATTTGAGTCGAACGCCTTAGCCCACCTGGCCATGCCGGGCCCAAATCTGACTGTCATAAACTTAAACTGTAAGATAGTTTTGTTACATTTAAATCATTTTGTAACTGGACTTGAAATCAGTTATGTTAGAAGCAAGCGGACCATAGGAAGACCAAATAAAAGGGACCCGGCATGGCCAAGCGTGTTAAGGCGTTAAGACTCGTAAACTGAGGGTCGTAGGTTCGCATCCCCATCGCGCCAAACATGCTCGCCCTTTCAGTCGTGGGGGCGTTATAATGTTACGGTCAATCCCACTATTCGTTGGTAAAAGTGTATCCCAAGAGTTGGCGGTGGGTGGTGATGACTAGCTGCCTTCCTTCTAGTCTTACACTGTTAAATTAGGGACGGCTAGCACAGATAGCCACTGAGTAGCTTTGTGCGAAATTTAAAAACAAACAAACAACCAAATAAAAGGTGGATGGACGTAGTGAGAGAACATAAGAAAATGTGATGTGAATGCAGCCTTAGCATTCTTTGTTTGAAGTTGAGCACAAAGCCACAGAATTGGCTATCTGTGCTCTGTCCACTACGGGTATTGAAACCCGGTTTCTAGAGTTGTAAGTCCGCGGACATACTGCTATGCTCTAACACCGGATAGGAAGGAATCAAAAACAAGTACCAAAGAAGCAGATAAAAGCAGCGGTTCGATTCCTTGATTTGGACATAGCACCACAGGGAATCGAACCTCTGATTTTAGCGTTGTCACATCGGTGAACGGTAAAAGCTAAGACGAAGAGATAATAACACTTTGATTATTGAATCTGTGATTTATTTCCCTAAATGTAGGTACATGAAGACATATACACGTGCAAATGATCCCCCAGAGGGCAAATATACTCTCGCCTGTGGGTTATACAGAAAATTAATACAAATCAATGTGGCTTCCTTCTGTCGTTCATCAACAAAGTTTCATTAGAACTGTGCGACGTGAGTCCCCAATTTTACTCTGGCACAGCAAGAAGGAGATTAATAAATGTCCCATAGAAATCTAATTTGTTCTGCGAAGGAGGGACAGTAATTAGATATATGAAGTTGACTTACGAAGACTGATTGTATTAGTGTGCACCCCTGGAAGGAAGCTTACGTCACAGACAACATCACAAAAACTTGGATGAACATTATGTACAGTATCTAGCAATTATCGAACCTGAAAATATATTTAATTTCTATCATCAGGCTGTATAAGGTGGACTTCCCTTTAGAGAATCTCGAGTAGGCTCATGTCACTTCAGTCAAAGTTTACAAATGACTCTTTCAAATACACTGCGCAAGAACGGGCATTGCTCCGAGGAAATACATTGAGAACTTTTAAAGAGAAAAAAAAGTTACAATAACTTCCATCGGACATGACATTCTTATGCTTTTGGTTTGAAAATGAAAATAAGAGATTTATACATAAAACTAAAGAAACAAAAAAAACAAAGAAAACGTGTCGCGCATATTATCTGATAAGATTTCAAAATTACCAGCAACTTAACTTCCAGTCGATGTTTTTTGAATTTCGCGCAAAGCTACTCCAGGGCTATCTGCGCTAGCCGTCCCTAATTTAGCAGTGTAAGACTAGAGGGAATGCAGCGAGTCATCACCACCCACCGCCAACTCCTGGGCTACTCTTTTACCAACGAATAGTGGGATTGACCGTTACATTATAATGCCTCCACGGCTGGGAGGGCAAGCATATTTGGTACGACCGGGATTCGAACCCGCGACCTTCGGATTACGAGCCAAACGCCTTAACCACGTGACCATGCCGGGCCAATTCCAGTCGATGTTGGTTCCCTTTTACAGACGTTACTTTTACATCGGTACTTGCAATCTGAGGATCGCGGGTTCAAATCCCTGTTACCGACTTTGGTCGCCCTTTCAGCCGTGGAGCGTTATAATTTCCAGTCAATCCCACTATTCGCTGATAAAAGAGTAGCCCAAGAGTTGGCGGAAGATGGTATTGAGTAACTGTCTTCGTTCTAAACTACAATTATTAAATTATGGACGGTTAATGCAGATAGTCCCTAGTGTAGTTTTGCGCGAAATTTAAAACAAACAAATCATATTGACAGTACCCCACTACTAATGAAGGGCTAGGCATGACCTGATAGTTAGTTTACTGGGATGCGTACCGCAATGTTAGGTTTCGAGCCGCAATGTGATCCTGAAAATGCTCAACTCTTTCGATTGTGGATGCTTTATAACTATGGCATTCCATTTGGCTATTTTGTTAAGATTAGCTCTATATGAGAAAGAAGCTTTTGACTTGTTGCTCTCTCTATGGTCAGAAAATCCAAATCAGAAAAAGCTGTGCTTGAACCTAAAAGACCTCTCATCTGGTTATTTAGCTCATGTGAATCAAAGGTGTCATCTTGATTGAAAATATCAAGTTCCCCATGCGGAAAACTTGAGCAACAACTAGTGAACTGTATGAAAATCTTTTGTCTCTTTGTATCAAATTTCTATTGTTTTTACATAAACCTCAAGTCAAACATATGAGCAAATTTACTAAGAGCAACAACTTTCGCTAAATACATTGCAACACACATACATGTATTTTGTGGTTCATGAATCTATAAACACTTGATTTTTCAAATCCTTTGGATAAAGTCTAATTAATTTTGGCCCATTATTTAACTCAGCATAACATGAAAATACAAAACCCTTTAACCCGAGTGCTTTCGAAACGTAGACCCTTCTTCATCAGGAGCCTGTTAGACATTTGAAAGATGGACATTTATTCATCAGAAACCTGTTGGAGATTCGACAGATGGGCATTTCTTCATCAGAAACCTGTTGAAGGTTCGACAGATGGGCATTTCTTCATCAGGAGCCCGTTAGAGATTTGAAAGATGGTCATTTCTTCATCAGAAACCTGTTGGAGATTTGAAAGATGGTCATTTCTTCATCAGGGGCCTGTTGGAGAAAGGTCCATCTTTCTAAAGCAATCGCGTTATAGGGTTTTGTGTTAGAATGATTTTTATGTATGTTCTTAGCATCATGAATGTAGTATGACGTATCGGTTAACAAAGTAACGTTGAGATAATCGTGTCATATAGGAACAGATTTACATATTAGTATGAACCTCGTAATGTCTTGTACATTTAACATAAAAAGGGTTTCTTCGATTTTTTTATAGCCCAAACTTACGCTATTGGCTACCATGCTATGTCTACCACGCGTTTTCAAAACCCAGATTTTGGTTTCTAGCGTGATAGCCCTCAAACTTTCCGCTGAGAGACCGGGGATTCTCTTCTTCTATTCGTAATACTGTAGAAACCTGAGAATTTTTATGCAAATAAAGAAATTTAATAAACTATGGCTTTAAAGTTTCTATCCAATACCTTCGACTCCTGGTTTGTTTTGAATTTCGCCCAAAGTTACTCGAAGGCTATATGCACTAGCCGTCCCTAATTTAGCAGTGTAATACTAAAGGGAAAGCAGCTAGTCTTCACCACCCACCGCCAACTCTTGGCCTACTTTTTTAGCAACGAATAGTGAGATTGACTGTCACAATATAACGCCCCCACGGCTGAAAGGGCGAGCAAGTTTGGTGCGACGGGGATTCGAACCCATGACCTTCTGAATACGAGTCGAGTGTTTTAACCACCTGGCCATGCCGGGGCCTTAGCAGGCTAATAATAATGTCTTTCTTCACATCCTCTTCCCCCAGAAAGGTGGTTGTGTTACATTGTTCGACATGGAATAAATTAGCTTTGTTTCAGATACTGGTTTAAATATTATTGAAGTGCCACATAAATTATTATTATTAAAATAAAAGATTACCTTAATGTGATTCTAAATATAACTTTTATATAATATACAATATTAGCCAAATATGATATATTTCCTAAATATAATTTTGTTTCTGTGTGTTTAAGGGCAGAACTACCCAATAGATTATCTGCACTGTGCCCTACTCGATTGTCGGCATGTAAGCCCTCCAGTCTACTGGTAAGCCAGCCACTGTGGAAGTGAGGGTAGGGGCTTTAAGTGTAACCTGAATATTATTCAAGTTACGAGTGCAACATTATCTAGACATCAAAATATCCATGAAATAATTATTAAAGTAGCTTGTCACATAAAACAGGTAAAAGATACATATAAACTAATTTACATAAAAAGTAAAAATCATCGAGTTCGTAATATCCAAACGAGGAGTCTAGACTTTATTTGATCACTTAAAGCTATACGAGGTAGTAAACTTAATTAACAAAGAAAGGTACATCTGTTCTGGAATCAGAGAGAAATTCGACAAACCATTAGATATTTAACATTACAGTATAGACAGTTTTCCAGCAGAGCCTTTAAAGGAAATTAAACACCTAGTTAATACATCACTCACCTTTAATACAGGTAAATACTAACACTTGAGCAGTACTACTAAAAGTCACCTTTAATATAGGTAAACACTAACACTTCAGTAGTACTGCTAAAAGAAACCTTTAATATAGGTAAACACTAACACCTGAGTAGTACTGCTAAAAGTCATCCTTAATACAGGTAAACACTAACACCTGAGTAGTGCTGCTAAAAGTCATTGTTAATTGAGTTAAACATTACACAGCGATAATTTCACGACTCTCTCAAAATATACATAGAAGTTGAAAGTAAGAAGTAGGAATAGGATGAGGCGTTTTGTTTATTTAAGAACGAATCTCGTTGGTGATGTCAACAATTAGTTACAGGAAGGATAACATTAGTTTATCAGAGTTCAGGCGAAGGATGACAACAGTTGACTAGAAATTAGGTGAAAGACGAAAACAGCTCTCTTTAATCTTTAAGAACCGTTCAAGAGAGATCCCAATTAGAGCTGAATATGTGACTATTACAATGTTAGATATGGTTGTTCCTACTGTAAGGATGAACACATGGACCCTATTTGCGGAAACAAAACGACAGAAACATTTAAAATATGACATTATCTACGAATGACGATAAAAGGTAAGAAAGTTTCGAAACGTGCAGAAAGAATTGCTCAACCTGTTTACGAAACTGAGAAGGTACTTCGGGTGCAAAATGAGATGTGAGGAAAGGCGAGTACACATTCTCATGGGTATAACTAAACGAAGAACTTGAGTGAGAAGCTCACCTGGCTGGATGATATTAGAAAACGGATTAGACATAAGAATATTGAATTAGGAAATTTGATACAAGCAGCAAGAGCTGTGAACAATGGAGAATACAACTACACAGTTAGAACTATAATAAACACCATTTTTAATTTATCAGTAAATCTAATAGTGTTGCTTTTAAAATTTTAAAATGCATCTAAAACAATTTAGTATAAAGTGTCATAACCTTGTATAAAGTAACTACATCTAAGAAAATTAAAAGCATTCTTAAGTAACATATATTGTATTTATTTTATAAATTATCTAGTAAAAACGCCAATATATCGTACTTACCTTATAAATTATCTAGTAAAAATACCAATATATCGTACTTACCTTATAAATTACAGAGTAAAAATACCAATGTATCGTACTTACCTTATAAATTATCTACTAAAAATACCAATATATCGTACTTACCTCATAAATTATCTAGTAAAAATACCAATATATCGTACTTACCTTATTAATTATCGAGTAAAAAAACCAATATATCGTACTTACTTTATAAATTATCTAGTAAAAATACCAATATATCGTACTTACCTTATAAATTATCTAGTAACAATACCAATATATCGTACTTACCTTAAACATTATCTAGTAAAACCACCAATATATCGTACTTACCTTATAAATTATCGAGTAAAAATACCTATATATCGTACTTACCTTATAAATTATCGAGTAAAAAACACCAATATATCGTTGCTTACTTTATAAATTATCTAGTAAAAATACCAATATATCGTACTTACCTTATAAATTATCTAGTAAAAATACCAATATATCGTACTTACCTTATAAATTATTGAGTGAAAACACCAATATATCGTACTTACCTTAAAAATTATCTAGTAAAACCACCAATATATCGTACTTACCTTATAAATTATCTAGTAAAAACACCAATATATCGTACTTACCTTATCAATTATCTAGTAAAAATACCAATATATCGTACTTACCTTATAAATTATCGAGTAAAAACACCAATATATCGTACTTACCTTATAAATTATCTAGTAAAAATACCAATATATCGTACTTACCTTATAAATTATCGAGTAAAAACACCAATATATCGTACTTACTTTATAAATTATCTAGTAAAAATTCCAATATATCGTACTTACCTTATAAATTATCTATTAAAAATACCAATATATCGTACTTACCTTATAAATTATTGAGTAAAAACACCAATATATCGTACTTACCTTATAAATTATCTAGTAAAAACACCAATATGTCATACTTACCTTATAAATTATTGAGTAAAAACACCAATATATCGTACTTACCTTATAAATTATCTAGTAAAAATACCAATATATCGTACTTACCTTATAAATTACAGAGTAAAAACACCAATATATCGTACTTACCTTATAAATTATCTAGTAAAAACACCAATATATCGTACTTACCCTATAAATTATTGAGTAAAAATACCAATATATCGTACTTACCTTATAAATTATCGAGTAAAAATACCAATATATCGCACTTACCTTATAAATTATCTAGTAAAAATACCAATATATCGTACTTACCTTATAAATTATCGAGTAAAAACACCAATATATTGTACTTACCTTATAAATTATCTAGTAAAAATACCAATATATCGTACTTACCTTATAAATTATAGAGTAAAAATACCAATGTATCGTACTTACCTTATAAATTATCTAGTAAAAACACCAATATATCGTACTTACCTTATAAATTATCGAGTAAAAACACCAATATATCGTACTTACCTTATAAATTATCTAGTAAAAAATACCAATATATCGCACTTACCCTATATAATTATCTAGTAAAAATACCAATATATCAAAACTTACCTTATAAATTATTGAGTAAAAAATACCAATATATCGTAATTTACCTTATAAATTATCTAGTAAAAAATACCAATATATCATTCTTACCTTATAAAGTATCGAGTAAAACACCAATATATCGTAATTTACCTTATAAATTATCCAGTAAAAACACCAATATATCGTACTTACCTTATAAATTATCTAGTAAAAACACCAATATATTGTACTTACCTTATAAATTATCTAGTAAAAGTACCAATATATCGTACTTACCTTATAAATTATTGAGTAAAAACACCAATATATCGTACTTACCTTATAAATTATCTAGTAAAAACACCAATATATCGTACTTACCTTATAAATTATCGAGTAAAAACACCAATATATCGTACTTACCTTATAAATTATCTAGTAAAAATACCAATATATCGCACTTACCCTATAAATTATCTAGTAAAAATACCAATATATCGTACTTACCTTATAAATTATTGAGTAAAAATACCAATATATCGTACTTACCTTATAAATTATCTAGTAAAAATACCAATATATCGTACTTACCTTATAAAGTATCGAGTAAAAACACCAATATATCGTACTTACCTTATAAATTATCTAGTAAAAACACCAATATATCGTACTTACCTTATAAATTATCTAGTAAAAACACCAATATATTGTACTTACCTTATAAATTATTGAGTAAAAATACCAATATATCGTACTTACCTTATAAATTATCGAGTAAAAATACCAATATATCGCACTTACCTTATAAATTATCTAGTAAAAATACCAATATATCGTACTTACCTTATAAATTATCGAGTAAAAACACCAATATATTGTACTTACCTTATAAATTATCTAGTAAAAATACCAATATATCGTACTTACCTTATAAATTACAGAGTAAAAATACCAATGTATCGTACTTACCTTATAAATTATCTAGTAAAAACACCAATATATCGTACTTACCTTATAAATTATCGAGTAAAAACACCAATATATCGTACTTACCTTATAAATTATCTAGTAAAAATACCAATATATCGCACTTACCCTATAAATTATCTAGTAAAAATACCAATATATCGTACTTACCTTATAAATTATTGAGTAAAAATACCAATATATCGTACTTACCTTATAAATTATCTAGTAAAAATACCAATATATCGTACTTACCTTATAAATTATTGAGTAAAAATACCAATATATCGTACTTACCTTATAAATTATCTAGTAAAAATACCAATATATCGTACTTACCTTATAAAGTATCGAGTAAAAACACCAATATATCGTACTTACCTTATAAATTATCTAGTAAAAATACCAATATATCGTACTTACCTTGTAAGTTTCTATTTTATGGTATCAAGGTTATTGATATATATTTTTATTTTATCGTATTCACAGAAAAGTTTTATTTGTTTGTAATTAAACACAAATGGCTATCGGTGTTTTGCTCACAACGGGCATCGAAACCCGGGTTTAGTGTTGTATATTCCATACCCGCCGCCCTGCCAAATAAATATAATAATATGAATTTCATCAAGTTTTTTCTCGATACACCAAACGACTTGTTTGTTTATTGTTAAGCACAAAGCTATACAGTATATAATGTGTGATCTGCTCACCTTAGGTATCGAAGCCCGATCATTAACATGGAAATATATAACTGCTCATCAGGTTGCATAATACAATAATGTGTTGTAATATGAAAGAGTTAGATGCTTTTTCGTGAAGTAATTTGTGGTAACCAGTAAAAATCAAAATAATAACGGATATCCGTCACTTTATGAAACTACAACGGTTGTAATGATTGGTAAGCCTCACTACTTATAAGCATTGAATTATGGATGAATGGGTATAGATTTTCTTTGTTTAAAGCTAAGCACAAATATACAGAACGGGCTACACGTACTCTGCCCACCACATGGTTTTTATCAGACTCTCCGCTGAGCCATTAGGCTTAATATACGTCATTACAAACTTATTACTTCTGACGCGACGAGAAAATGATTATTACTGTAGACCACTGGTTTTACTGATTGATACCACAGACTACCGGTTATACTGATTAATACCACAGAACACTGGTTATACTTATTAGTACCACGGACCACTGGTTATAGTGATTAATATCACATACCACTGGTTACAATGATTAATACCGCAGACCACTGGTTATACTGATTAGTACCACAGACCACTGGTTATACTTATTAGTACCACAGGCCAGTGGTCATAATGATTAATATTACAGAACATTGGTTATAATGATTAGCACCACAGACCAGTGGTCATAATAATTAATACCACAGACCATTGGTTATACTGATTAGTACCACAGACCACTGGTTATACTTATTAGTACCACAGACCACTGGTTAAACTTGTTAGTACCACGGACCACTGGTTATAGTGATTAATATCACATACCACTGGTTACAATGATTAATATCGCAGACCACTGGTTGTACTTATTAGTACCAGAGACCACTGGTTATACTGATTAATACTACAGACCACTGGTTATACTGATTAGTACCAGAGACCACTGGTCATACTGATTAAAACCATAGTCCACTGGTTATACTTATTAGTACCACAGACCACTGAATATACTGATTAATATCATAGACTACTGGTTACAATGATTAATACCGCAGACTACTGGTTACACTGGTTAATAATACAGACCACTGTGACTATATAAAAATTTGGAATCACGTCACTTGTAAGTACAAAACGATTTCAAAAAAATTGACAAACATCAAATCATTTATTTATATCGATGGAAACCAAGATATACAGATTTAACAAAAATAATGTACGGTTGTTTGTCTTCTCGATTTAGTGAAGGCTTTGGATACAATCTGACATATGTTAGAGATGGAAGTAACGTGAGGAATTACTCGCTAGTTATCAAACTTTCTAGAAAATCAAAATTGTCGGGTAAATGTCGAGGGCATCTGCTCGGAATGTTTAACTCCTGAGGCAGGTGTACCGCAAAGAGGGGTAGTTAGCCCCATATACTTCATCATGTATTTAAGAGACATGCTATTAAACGCTCAAAATTACTGTTTCACATTACAATTTGAAGACGATGTAACTATTTGGAAGAGACAAGAGACGTCATCAACAGTAATCAAAGATTTACAGCCCTCATAAAATAACAATTAATACACCAAAAACACAAATATTAGTACTGGCAAAACTAACTAAAATAAACCCCAAAGTCTATCCTAACGGAACATTTCTCCAAATTAGCTATATCAACAAACGTCTTGGTCTCAATTTGTAACGCAAAATTAACCTGGAAAAATATAGAAATAAAATATCAAAAAAAATCTGACAAATATTAAATCAAGTTAGAAATCTGTAAGGAAATAATACAGGAACAACACCAACTAACATATTAAAAATATACAAAGTAACAACACCAACTAACACATTAAAAATATACAAAGTAACAACACCAACTTACACATTAAAAATGTACAAAGTAACAACACCAACTTACCATATTAAAAATATACAAAATAGCAACACCAAGTAACATATTAAAAATGTACAATGTAACAACATCAACTTACATATTAAAAATATACAAAGTAGCAACACCAAGTAACATATTAAAAATATGCAAAGTAACAACACCAACGTACATATTAAAAATATACAAAGTAACAACTTGTTTGTTTTTAGAATTTCGCACAAAGCTACTCGAGGGCTATCTTTGCTAGCCGTCCCTAATTTAGCAGTGTAAGACTAGACGGAAGGCAGCTAGTCATCACCACCCACCGCCAACTCTTGGACTACTCTTTTACAAACGAATAGTGGGATTAACCGTCACATTATAACGCCTCCACGGCTGAAAGGCCGAGAATGTTTGGCGTGACGGGGATGCGAACCCGCGACCCTCAGATTATGAGTCGCACGCCTTAACACGCTTGGCCATGGCGGGCCTGAAAGTAACAACCCAAAGTAATATATTAAAAATACACCAACAACACATACACCAATCATGGAATACGTTTGTCCAGTCTCGACCACTGTTGTACAAAGAATTAAACCACACAAACAGTATTCACTAGCGCCCACAAGGTTTTCCTTTCAACAAACTGTAAATTCCTACATAAATACACAAACATACAGACTTCTAATCAGATCATTCACGTGCTTTAAGATAAACTTATATCAAACCGAAGTCTTAGCGAACTAGATCTATACATCATACATGATGAAAATGATCCTAGGCTTCTTTCACCCTTATATATGTACCATAAGTTTATTAATATATCACCTATTGTTAAACCTACCTAATTCATCAGTTGTTTTTTAATACACTGTATCCAAAAGGTATTTATGTAAATACACATAAAATTAGCCAAAAAAATAAAAAACATTGGAGTGTATGGACTATGTATATAGCTAGTGTGTTAAAATATAAATGATGAACGTTCGAACATAATGTGCGTGGCCTGATAGGGGGTTGGGGGGTTTGTATTCATATACATGGACGTTTGTGAAAACAGTCCTTTCTATATTGCATTCACCATTTAACAGCTGCCTATATATAAGATACTAATAACACCATAAAAATGCGGAAGGAAGAAGTCAAGGTTGTACCTGACCCTCCCAGGTCCATCCAAGGTACCTAAATACCGATAATTAAAAAAAGTGAACCACATTTTCAACGCGTACTTCAATTGCAGGTCAGCTTAATAGCAGGAGACGCTACGCTCTCAACAATATAGCGCTTTACAAGTAGTTCAGCGCTTTTGTTGCAAGACACACTTACTACCTGATACAAATAAATAGCTTCAACTGCATTAAATTATATTATCTTGTTTCTAGAGTAGTGCTTTTCAATGCACTACAGGAGCAAACACTTTCCCTTACACACACACGAAGTTCACCAAATATCGAAATGAAAAATACAGCGTAATATTTCACGTGGATACGAAAGAATGAAAAACATGCAACATAGTTAACCCTATTTCTACAGATGAGAAGGATACGTGAGAATGCATGCGAATGTTGTAACAAAACAAATATTGTGTTCGTTTGAAGTTAAACATAAAACTACACAATAGGCTATCTGTGCTCTTCCCACCACGGGTATCAAAACTGAGTTTGAAGAGTAAACGTCCGCAAACATGCCGCTGTGTCACTGAGTTAGGACAACTCGTTGTGGTAAAAGTTTAAAGTTCAAAATTTAATAAATAAATCATCACATATAAATTAGGATGAATAAACTTTGAACCTCAAATATTTCTGCGCTATCAGCGAAAGTAGTCAAATTCTGATCAGTTTCGTCTTTTTTATTCGTAACCTACAAGTTAGAAACGACTAGGTCTTACCTTGCAGGTCTCTGAGCCCAATGTTCGCGTTTGCTGGTTCAGCGTGGGCGAAGATTGACACAACAAATAGATTAATAAAGAGGCATTCACTGGACACATTCCTCTTGAAATAAACACAAGACGATTTAATGTTCATTGTTTTTCTTCGAGTTTTAAGCCTAGAATGTCTCTACCGAATTCATTCAGCACGTGCTTAGAAATTCGAAGGGTTTTAAGCTGTTTTCGGTGTCTGCTTCTTACACCTGGGTGCTGATTCTCTCGTCTGCTTTCTCGTCACACTAGTTACTGTGTGTGTGACTCACGCGTTCAAGCCTAACGTTTCGTTGGCGCCAGGTTGGTTATCTCGAAGTCGTCTAATCACAATTGAACGCGCGTCATCAGCTCTCGTAATCTCGGAACCAGACTCTATAAACATAAAGTTCCCAAGGGAGCATCTGTCTATTTAGTACCCATCGATACATCTGCTGCTATTATTTTATAAGTGCAGAAAATTCATTCCAGCTTAAGTGGTTCGCAGCAGGTTGAATGTGTAAACTGACGCTCTTGTGATGAGTGTAATTTCCCTAACGAATTATTACTGTTTACTATGGTTGGTACAACATTACTTGAGTTCCGAAGTCATTTTTATTTCGAAACTTGAGAAACTCACCTGTTAGTTTTTTATGTTTTGAACCGGATTTATCGTGTTTATAAAGTTCTGAATACGAGGATAAAAATCAAGCATGATATACAAACTGATTCGCACAACATAACACAAAGATGAATGTATAGAGTTCGATATAATCGTTATTTGTTTCTATAAAAAATTATCTACTAAGTTTTTAAATATGTATTACCATAACATTTGTATATACACAATTTGTGTAATATTAACTACTTTAAAGTTTGAAATGAACAGGTTTTGTGCTTTTACCAAAACCAAAAGTGTTGTGTGAAAGCGCTTAAGCTAAAATACGGTTATTTATGAACTTGTACCTAGTTTGTTTGTTTGTTTGTTTTGGAATTTCGCACAAAGTTACTCGAGGGCTATCTGTGCTAGCCGTCCCTAATTTAGCAGTGTAAGACTAGACGGAAGGCAGCTAGTCATCACTACCCACCGCCAACTCTTGGGCTACTCTTTTACCAACGAATAGTGGGATTGACCGTAACATTATAACGCCCCCACGGCTGGGAGGGCGAGCATGTTTGGCGCGACTCGGGCGCGAGCCCACGACCCTCAGATTACGAAGCGCAAGCCTTAACGCGCTAGGCCATGCCAGGCCCCACCTAGTTTGTAAACTGTCAATAATACGTTTCTTTTTACGCCATAAAAATGCTGAATGTTTTAAATCTCTGAGTTAGACAAACCCTCGTTATAAGCTAAAACTAACACCATGACACATCTCACTAGGAGTTGAATCTAAAACCATGACAACACACGCTAGAAGCTAAATCTAATCTAAATCAGCTAACGCTTACTAGGAGCTGAATCCAAAATAACAACACTCGCTAGAAGTTAAATTTAATTTGAATCAGTTAACGCTTACTAGAAGCTGAATCTAAAATAACAACACTCGCTAGAAACTAAATCTAATCTGAATCAGTTAACGCTTACTAGAAGCTGAATTTAAAATAACAACACTCGCTAAAAGCTAAATCTAATCTGAATCAGTTAACGCTTACTAGAAGCTGAATTTAAAATAACAACACTCGCTGGAAGCTAAATCTAATCTGAATCAGTTAACGCTTACTAGAAGCTGAATCTAAAATAACAACACTCGCTAGAAGCTAAATCTAATCTGAATCAGTTAACGCTTTCTAGAAGCTGAATCTAAAATAACAACACTCGCTAGAAGCTAAATCTAATCTGAATCAGTTAACGCTTACTAGAAGCTGAATCTAAAATAACAATACTCGCTAAAAGCTAAATCTAATCTGAATCAGTTAACGCTTACTAGAAGCTGAATCTAAAATAACAACACTCGCTAGAAGCTAAATCTAATCTGAATCAGTTAACGCTTACTAGAAGCTGAATCTAAAATAACAACACTCGCTGGAAGCTAAATCCAATCTGAATCAGTTAACGCTTACTAGAAGCTGAATCTAAAATAACAACACTCGCTAGAAGCTAAATCTAATCTGAATCAGTTAACGCTTACTAGAAGCTGAATCTAAAATAACAACACTCGCTGGAAGCAAAATCTAATCTGAATCAGGTAACGCTTACTAGAAGCTGAATCTAAAATAACAACACTCGCTAGAAGCTAAATCTAATCTGAATCAGTTAACGCTTACTAGAAGCTAAATCTAAAATAACAACACTCGCTAGAAGCTAAATCTAAAATAACAACACTCGCTAGAAGCTAAATCTAATCTGAATCAGTTAACGCTTACTGGAAGCTGAATCTAAAATAACAACACTCGCTAGAAGCTAAATCTAATCTGAATCAGTTAACGCTTACTAGAAGCTGAATCTAAAATAACAACACTCGCTGGAAGCTAAATCTAATCTGAATCAGGTAACGCTTACTAGAAGCTGAATCTAAAATAACAACACTCGCTAGAAGCTAAATCTAATCTGAATCAGTTAACGCTTACTAGAAGCTGAATCTAAAATAACAACACTCGCTAGAAGCTAAATCTAATCTGAATCAGTTAACGCTTACTAGAAGCTGAATCTAAAATAACAACACTCGCTGGAAGCTAAATCTAATCTGAATCAGTTAACGCTTACTAGAAGCTGAATCTAAAATAACAACACTCGCTAGAAGCTAAATCTAATCTGAATCAGTTAACGCTTACTGGAAGCTGAATCTAAAATAACAACACTCGCTAGAAGCTAAATCTAATCTGAATCAGTTAACGCTTACTAGAAGCTGAATCTAAAATAACAACACTCGCTAGAAGCTAAATCTAATCTGAATCAGTTAACGCTTACTAGAAGCTGAATCTAAAATAACAACACTCGCTAGAAGCTAAATCTAATCTGAATCAGTTAACGCTTACTAGAAGCTGAATCTAAAATAACAACACTCGCTAGAAGCTAAATCTAATCTGAATCAGTTAACGCTTACTAGAAGCTGAATCTAAAATAACAACACTCGCTGGAAGCTAAATCTAATCTGAATCAGTTAACGCTTACTAGAAGCTGAATCTAAAATAACAACACTCGCTAGAAGCTAAATCTAATCTGAATCAGTTAACGCTTACTAGAAGCTGAATCTAAAATAACAACACTCGCTGGAAGCTAAATCTAATCTGAATCAGGTAACGCTTACTAGAAGCTGAATCTAAAATAACAACACTCGCTAGAAGCTAAATCTAATCTGAATCAGCTTAACTAAATCTAAAATAACAACACTCTAGAAGCTAAATCTAAAATAACAACACTCGCTAGAAGCTAAATCTAATCTGAATCAGTTAACGCTTACTGGAAGCTGAATCTAAAATAACAACACTCGCTAGAAGCTAAATCTAATCTGAATCAGTTAACGCTTACTAGAAGCTGAATCTAAAATAACAACACTCGCTGGAAGCTAAATCTAATCTGAATCAGGTAACGCTTACTAGAAGCTGAATCTAAAATAACAACACTCGCTAGAAGCTAAATCTAATCTGAATCAGTTAACGCTTACTAGAAGCTAAATCTAAAATAACAACACTCGCTAGAAGCTAAATCTAATCTGAATCAGTTAACGCTTACTGGAAGCTGAATCTAAAATAACAACACTCGCTAGAAGCTAAATCTAATCTGAATCAGTTAACGCTTACTAGAAGCTGAATCTAAAATAACAACACTCGCTAGAAGCTAAATCTAATCTGAATCAGTTAACGCTTACTAGAAGCTGAATCTAAAATAACAACACTCGCTGGAAGCTAAATCTAATCTGAATCAGTTAACGCTTACTAGAAGCTGAATCTAAAATAACAACACTCGCTAGAAGCTAAATCTAATCTGAATCAGTTAACGCTTACTAGAAGCTGAATCTAAAATAACAACACTCGCTAGAAGCTAAATCTAATCTGAATCAGTTAACGCTTACTAGAAGCTGAATCTAAAATAACAACACTCGCTAGAAGCTAAATCTAATCTGAATCAGTTAACGCTTACTAGAAGCTGAATCTAAAATAACAACACTCGCTAGAAGCTAAATCTAATCTGAATCAGTTAACGCTTACTAGAAGCTGAATCTAAAATAACAACACTCGCTAGAAGCTAAATCTAATCTGAATCAGTTAACGCTTACTAGAAGCTGAATCTAAAATAACAACACTCGCTAGAAGCTAAATCTAATCTGAATCAGTTAACGCTTACTAGAAGCTGAATCTAAAATAACAACACTCGCTAGAAGCTAAATCTAATCTGAATCAGTTAACGCTTACTAGAAGCTGAATCTAAAATAACAACACTCGCTAGAAGCTAAATCTAATCTGAATCAGTTAACGCTTACTAGAAGCTGAATCTAAAATAACAACACTCGCTAGAAGCTAAATCTAATCTGAATCAGTTAACGCTTACTAGAAGCTGAATCTAAAATAACAACACTCGCTGGAAGCTAAATCTAATCTGAATCAGTTAACGCTTACTAGAAGCTGAATCTAAAATAACAACACTCGCTAGAAGCTAAATCTAATCTGAATCAGTTAACGCTTACTAGAAGCTGAATCTAAAATAACAACACTCGCTGGAAGCTAAATCTAATCTGAATCAGTTAACGCTTACTAGAAGCTGAATCTAAAATAACAACACTCGCTAGAAGCTAAATCTAATCTGAATCAGTTAACGCTTACTAGAAGCTGAATCTAAAATAACAACACTCGCTAGAAGCTAAATCTAATCTGAATCAGTTAACGCTTACTAGAAGCTGAATCTAAAATAACAACACTCGCTAGAAGCTAAATCTAATCTGAATCAGTTAACGCTTACTAGAAGCTGAATCTAAAATAACAACACTCGCTAGAAGCTAAATCTAATCTGAATCAGTTAACGCTTACTAGAAGCTGAATCTAAAATAACAACACTCGCTAGAAGCTAAATCTAATCTGAATCAGTTAACGCTTACTAGAAGCTGAATCTAAAATAACAACACTCGCTAGAAGCTAAATCTAATCTGAATCAGTTAACGCTTACTAGAAGCTGAATCTAAAATAACAACACTCGCTAGAAGCTAAATCTAATCTGAATCAGTTAACGCTTACTAGAAGCTGAATCTAAAATAACAACACTCGCTAGAAGCTAAATCTAATCTGAATCAGTTAACGCTTACTAGAAGCTGAATCTAAAATAACAACACTCGCTAGAAGCTAAATCTAATCTGAATCAGTTAACGCTTACTAGAAGCTGAATCTAAAATAACAACACTCGCTAGAAGCTAAATCTAATCTGAATCAGTTAACGCTTACTAGAAGCTGAATCTAAAATAACAACACTCGCTAGAAGCTAAATCTAATCTGAATCAGTTAACGCTTACTAGAAGCTGAATCTAAAATAACAACACTCGCTAGAAGCTAAATCTAATCTGAATCAGTTAACGCTTACTAGAAGCTGAATCTAAAATAACAACACTCGCTAGAAGCTAAATCTAATCTGAATCAGTTAACGCTTACTAGAAGCTGAATCTAAAATAACAACACTCGCTAGAAGCTAAATCTAATCTGAATCAGTTAACGCTTACTAGAAGCTGAATCTAAAATAACAACACTCGCTAGAAGCTAAATCTAATCTGAATCAGTTAACGCTTACTAGAAGCTGAATCTAAAATAACAACACTCGCTAGAAGCTAAATCTAATCTGAATCAGTTAACGCTTACTAGAAGCTGAATCTAAAATAACAACACTCGCTAGAAGCTAAATCTAATCTGAATCAGTTAACGCTTACTAGAAGCTGAATCTAAAATAACAACACTCGCTAGAAGCTAAATCTAATCTGAATCAGTTAACGCTTACTAGAAGCTGAATCTAAAATAACAACACTCGCTAGAAGCTAAATCTAATCTGAATCAGTTAACGCTTACTAGAAGCTGAATCTAAAATAACAACACTCGCTAGAAGCTAAATCTAATCTGAATCAGTTAACGCTTACTAGAAGCTGAATCTAAAATAACAACACTCGCTGGAAGCTAAATCTAATCTGAATCAGTTAACGCTTACTAGAAGCTGAATCTAAAATAACAACACTCGCTAGAAGCTAAATCTAATCTGAATCAGTTAACGCTTACTAGAAGCTGAATCTAAAATAACAACACTCGCTAGAAGCTAAATCTAATCTGAATCAGTTAACGCTTACTAGAAGCTGAATCTAAAATAACAACACTCGCTAGAAGCTAAATCTAATCTGAATCAGTTAACGCTTACTAGAAGCTGAATCTAAAATAACAACACTCGCTAGAAGCTAAATCTAATCTGAATCAGTTAACGCTTACTAGAAGCTGAATCTAAAATAACAACACTCGCTAGAAGCTAAATCTAATCTGAATCAGTTAACGCTTACTAGAAGCTGAATCTAAAATAACAACACTCGCTAGAAGCTAAATCTAATCTGAATCAGTTAACGCTTACTAGAAGCTGAATCTAAAATAACAACACTCGCTAGAAGCTAAATCTAATCTGAATCAGTTAACGCTTACTAGAAGCTGAATCTAAAATAACAACACTCGCTAGAAGCTAAATCTAATCTGAATCAGTTAACGCTTACTAGAAGCTGAATCTAAAATAACAACACTCGCTAGAAGCTAAATCTAATCTGAATCAGTTAACGCTTACTAGAAGCTGAATCTAAAATAACAACACTCGCTAGAAGCTAAATCTAATCTGAATCAGTTAACGCTTACTAGAAGCTGAATCTAAAATAACAACACTCGCTAGAAGCTAAATCTAATCTGAATCAGTTAACGCTTACTAGAAGCTGAATCTAAAATAACAACACTCGCTAGAAGCTAAATCTAATCTGAATCAGTTAACGCTTACTAGAAGCTGAATCTAAAATAACAACACTCGCTAGAAGCTAAATCTAATCTGAATCAGTTAACGCTTACTAGAAGCTGAATCTAAAATAACAACACTCGCTAGAAGCTAAATCTAATCTGAATCAGTTAACGCTTACTAGAAGCTGAATCTAAAATAACAACACTCGCTAGAAGCTAAATCTAATCTGAATCAGTTAACGCTTACTAGAAGCTGAATCTAAAATAACAACACTCGCTAGAAGCTAAATCTAATCTGAATCAGTTAACGCTTACTAGAAGCTGAATCTAAAATAACAACACTCGCTGGAAGCTAAATCTAATCTGAATCAGTTAACGCTTACTAGAAGCTGAATCTAAAATAACAACACTCGCTAGAAGCTAAATCTAATCTGAATCAGTTAACGCTTACTAGAAGCTGAATCTAAAATAACAACACTCGCTAGAAGCTAAATCTAATCTGAATCAGTTAACGCTTACTAGAAGCTGAATCTAAAATAACAACACTCGCTGGAAGCTAAATCTAATCTGAATCAGTTAACGCTTACTAGAAGCTGAATCTAAAATAACAACACTCGCTAGAAGCTAAATCTAATCTGAATCAGTTAACGCTTACTAGAAGCTGAATCTAAAATAACAACACTCGCTAGAAGCTAAATCTAATCTGAATCAGTTAACGCTTACTAGAAGCTAAATCTAAAATAACAACACTCGCTAGAAGCTAAATCTAATCTGAATCAGTTAACGCTTACTAGAAGCTGAATCTAAAATAACAACACTCGCTAGAAGCTAAATCTAATCTGAATCAGTTAACGCTTACTAGAAGCTGAATCTAAAATAACAACACTCGCTAGAAGCTAAATCTAATCTGAATCAGTTAACGCTTACTGGAAGCTGAATCTAAAATAACAACACTCGCTAGAAGCTAAATCTAATCTGAATCAGTTAACGCTTACTAGAAGCTGAATCTAAAATAACAACACTCGCTAGAAGCTAAATCTAATCTGAATCAGTTAACGCTTACTGGAAGCTGAATCTAAAATAACAACACTCGCTAGAAGCTAAATCTAATCTGAATCAGTTAACGCTTACTAGAAGCTGAATCTAAAATAACAACACTCGCTAGAAGCTAAATCTAATCTGAATCAGTTAACGCTTACTAGAAGCTGAATCTAAAATAACAACACTCGCTGGAAGCTAAATCTAATCTGAATCAGTTAACGCTTACTAGAAGCTGAATCTAAAATAACAACACTCGCTAGAAGCTAAATCTAATCTGAATCAGTTAACGCTTACTAGAAGCTGAATCTAAAATAACAACACTCGCTAGAAGCTAAATCTAATCTGAATCAGTTAACGCTTACTAGAAGCTGAATCTAAAATAACAATACTCGCTAAAAGCTAAATCTAATCTGAATCAGTTAACGCTTACTAGAAGCTGAATCTAAAATAACAACACTCGCTGGAAGCTAAATCTAATCTGAATCAGTTAACGCTTACTGGAAGCTGAATCTAAAATAACAACACTCGCTAGAAGCTAAATCTAATCTGAATCAGTTAACGCTTACTAGAAGCTGAATCTAAAATAACAACACTCGCTAGAAGCTAAATCTAATCTGAATCAGTTAACGCTTACTGGAAGCTGAATCTAAAATAACAACACTCGCTAGAAGCTAAATCTAATCTGAATCAGTTAACGCTTACTAGAAGCTGAATCTAAAATAACAACACTCGCTGGAAGCTAAATCTAATCTGAATCAGTTAACGCTTACTAGAAGCTGAATCTAAAATAACAACACTCGCTGGAAGCTAAATCTAATCTGAATCAGTTAACGCTTACTAGAAGCTGAATCTAAAATAACAACACTCGCTGGAAGCTAAATCTAATCTGAATCAGTTAACGCTTACTAGAAGCTAAATCTAAAATAACAACACTCGCTAGAAGCTAAATCTAATCTGAATCAGTTAACCCTTACTAGGAGTTGAATCTAGTGTCACACTCACTACATATCTTATTATCCAAATCCAAGACAATAAACATTCAATCCTAATAAGGAAAAAATTGGATTAAAATTAGTTCTAGAACAAATGGACAATCCACATCTGCTTTTATTAAGAGTTACTGCTGTGAGTATTCAAATGATTGTAGAAATTTACTTTCAATTTAGATTCGAGAAAACAAATTTGTTATTTTTGCACATGTATTGTCATTATATTCCAATAAAAGTAAAGTGTTTGACTTTTTAAAGTCTTTTCTGAATTAACTTCGTTTAGACTCTTTCTTTCTTTTGCTCTTGGAATGTGTTTAAAAAACCCACGAAACTCCAACAAATAGTTGAAATTCGCTGCACGCCGAGTCTTTGCAAGAACACAAACCACAATCAAAATAAGCTTTTATACAGATTCAAACTTCGTTAGAGGCCCGTTCTGCCAGAGTCCTCAGGAGGGAAATTTAAGTGTGTTGCGCAAACTCTTTAAAGCATTTCACAGTTTCGACATACAAACATGATTAAGGATTGGTTTAGTTGCACGACCAAGTGGAAACGCTTTGATGCGTTGCACTTCACTCATGTATTTGTTTATAATTTAACAATGAAATTAACGGTGAACACGAGTTGCCGATATTAACCAATAGGAATCAAAGCTTAAAAGGGGCGGTACCAGCCTGTTCCCAGTGGGGGATCGTTGAGATGGGGTAGACCAACAATTAAGGGCTGTGCACGCCATGTTTTGCAGGCATTTAGGAAGTGAACGCGCTTTAATAGTGAGCAATGTTCGCTGGATTGAGGGGTTATGGAGGAGGGTAAACAACATTTTAAGGTAACTTGAGCTCCAGCAAGCTCCCACCCCATTTAAAGTCTCCCATGTAACAAAGTTTCTTATCCTAATGTGGAAATCATCTTTCTTTGTTCTTAAGTCGATCGATCACGTACCTTAAGGGCCGGCATGGCCAGGTGGTTAAGTCACTTTACTCGTAATCCGAAGGTCGCGGGTTCGAATCTCCGTCACACCAAACAGGCCCGTCCTTTTAGCCGTGTTGACGTTATAATGTCACGATCAATCCCACTGTTTGTTGGTAGCCCAAGAGTTTGGCGGTGGATGGTGATAACTAGATACCTTCCTTCTACACTTACACTGCTAAATTAGGAACGGCTAGCGCAGATAGCTCTTGTGTAGCTTTGCGCGAAATAAAAACTAACCAAACCACTTACCTTAAGGTTCGTTTATCGTTGAGCTGTTTAGATCACTGCGATAGAAAATGTGTTATAGGTATGTTTTGTAAATAGAAACATATTTTATCTTTATTTATAACTGCTATGGTTATTAAAAACTTAAGTGACTCTGGGGTAATCTTAAGTGCTTATGATGTTAAAATTTGAAGTTCGATTCCCCACCATGGCCGCAATATTTATATGTGTATATGTATGTAAGATATCTACACGGTATAGGCTATGATGTGGGTTATTAAATGTATCTTAAGGTTTGGAGGTATCTGAAGAAGTAGGACACACATTACGGTGGAGTTATACCATCTATCAGTCCTAGCCTTCGTTGGCCAGTCTAACATAAAGAATAATAAAATAATAAAAGGAATAGAAATATAACATAGGAGGGCAAGATGTGGATGATCAAACCCACAAAGTTCCGCATCTATATTAACCATTACTATCTGCAGACGGTTGTAGGAAGGTAAATGTTTTCCAAAGTTTAAAACAAACATTCATAAAGTCCAACGTTTTGTAAAACCGCTATGACCAGAAAGACTGTACACACATCTAATGTAAGAATATTACTATTTTAAGACAGGAAGTTCCATTTCAGGTGACTTTACTCGAAACCACTTCATGAATAATACTCAAGAGAAAAAAATAAAACTGTGTTTTGATTTGAATAATAACATAATAATAATATTTTGAATAGCAGTTGCTATAAGAAATACTCCAACCCAGTATATCAGTGAAAATTTAACATTGGACAATAAACAATATACAGAATGTGAACACAGTTAAAACAGCAATTTGAACAAAATAAAGACGGAATTATTGGGTAAAAGTAGGATTTCTAAAATTCATACAGAGTTAAAATTAGATAAGTATTAACATCTCTTTAACATCATGAAGCACTACTGATCAGACTTTATGGACTGAATGCTGCTCTTGTTGTAGTTTAACGCAAAGCTACACGATGAGCCTTTTGCGCTATGTCCACTTCGTGTAATCGAAGCATGGATGCAAGCTAGCGTAGTAAGTCCGTAACTTATACCAGCGATACACTGGGTTGGTTGATTGAATGCACAACGATATGTCTGTGGACTTACAAAACTAGAATTCAGGTTTTGATACCCATGGTAAGCAGAGCACAAATAGTCAATCCACTGTGTAGCTTTGTGCTTAATTACAAACAAAATGGAGCCAGCTTGTGAAAAAATATTCAGATAAGCTGTTGCCATCTGTTGTATAATATAAAAACTAAAGTTAGTGCAGCCCTATACCTACTAGAAAAAAAAAAAAAGGAATGTTTGGGTAAAGTATTGAAAATCAGAATAGATTATTCAAATATTTTGTATATTTTTAATAAATATAATTATTTTTACAAACATGAACATGTTTTTCTTGAAGCTTTGGAATTGATTAAAGTTGCCAATATACGAGTTTCTCTTTATTGTTTGGAGCAAAAAAAACAGGAAATAGGCAACATAAAGTTTTAACCAATAGTCAACCGTTCAATTATTCCAGTTTCTGTGTTACTTACTTAAACACAATTTCCTATTAACGTTAAGGCAAAGAAACCGTTCAATAAACTCCATCTGGTAATGGAAAAATACATATACTTAATCGATGATTTGTTCAGTTAAGACTTTCAGTTTGGACCAGTACCTCTTTGAAACTAATTTTTTAATGTTTTCCTCTACCGTCAATCTTTGAAACTAATTTTATAATGTTTCCCTTTATCATCGTTTGTTAAAACTTTCCAGTGATCAAAGAACTAAGGAGGCTACATTGAATTAAATTAGCACATTTAAGAACTATTGATGTTATTAAAGTTATTTTGTGTATTTACAAAGTCATGAATAGAACTTAATATTCTGTAACAAGCGTTACTTGTAACTTGCAGAACCGATGAAGAAACAACTTTGTTTGCTTGTTAAACGAATATTTACACAATGGGGCTGTGTCCGTTACAGGGATATAACCACAAAGCCTAAAGTTCTCAGCTCACAAGCTTACCGCTGATATAGATTTCAAGTTTGTCAACCAGGTCTAAATGTCTACAAGGACGTGTTTGCCCTCATCTTACAAACCCATGTCGTGCATCTACAGTGTTTATGTATACACATCACAGAGAAGAATTCCTGAGTACAATAAGCACTTATTTTTTTCTTAATTTGTCTATTCATTTCACCAATAAGCCTTTCAGGTTAAGATAAATATCAGATAAACTCTTGCAATAATCCTGAACTTAATTTTTTTTTTTTCGTACTACCTTCACTACCCTAAACAAACGTTTAATATTTTTAAGGTAAATAAAGTAACGTCTTACGTATCCAGCACGTATCTTTATCAGCTTAATATTTCACTGTTACAGCTTCTTCAGGAATTTCTGATATACTACAAATATAATTTAACTTATCCAGTGACCGATCGAGTATCATACTATGTTAATTAAATCTCTTCTTCAACCCAAATGTTTTTCCTCAGGCACACTGCGCATGTGTCAAACCATACAATCTGAAATTATTCAAACGTTCGTTTCCCATGAAAATTAGTTGTTCAGATGTCATAAAAATATACATGCTCTTAGAGACGTCGAGGAACTTTTCAATTTATTTCAAATGATTCACTCAAAGGGATTTAATATAGCAGTTGTTTACATTGTTCTAGTTTAGAGTCATTTTCTCTATATTCACCGCAGGGAATCGAATCCCATTATTTTATTATCATAAGTCCGCAAGCTATCTTCCCTCCTGAGAACCATCTAAACACTAACACAAAAAGTGTTTATAGCAATAACAGTAATAACAACAAATGATTTCCCTTCATATCTAGGCCCGGCATGACCGGGTGAATTAAGGCGTTCGACTCGTAATCTGAGGGTCGTGGATTCGAATCCCCGTTGCACCAAACATGCTTGCCCTTGCGGCCGTGGGGGCGTTATAATGTAACGGTCAATCCCACTGTTCGTTGGTAAAGTAGCCCAAGAGTTGGCGTTGGGTGGTGATGACTAGCTGCCTTACCTTTAGTCTTACATTGTTAAATTAGGGACGGCAAGCGCAGATAGCCCTCGAGTAGCTTTGCCCTCGAAATTCAAAAAACAAATCCCTTTATATTTCGAAATACAAATTAAAAATAGAAGTTAATGAGGAAAATACAATGTAATTTAGTCTGTCTTTCTGGTTGATGTTTTAAGATAAGAAAAAAGTCAAAATAACCTAATAAATTTTAAGGCAAACTTTAGAAGTTTGCTCGACTTTCAAATATAATCGGAGTACTTACAATTACTGTTCACAGGTGGCGGTAAATACGTAATTGTTTGTTTTTCTTTTAACAAAGCCACAGCGGGCTATCTACTGATCCCACCGACGGGAATCGAACCCATGATTTTAGCGTTGTAAATCCGGAAACTTACAGCTGTACTAACGTTGAGCATAAATACATAATGCAAAATGGTAATGAGAAAAAATACTCCTGCAATAAGTAATCGTTCAAAAATACGACACACAAACAGATAATGTACGACATCATACTTGAATCCCTAGTCGTTATGTGTAGAAAAGATAAATGTAGTACGACCATTAGGAAGAAACTTAGCAACATGTATTTTCATTAGTGTCCCTGTCGGGATCTCTTCTTAACGACAAATTACCAAGACCCTCTGGAAATCTGGCTTCTCCTTGCTGCTGGCAATCGTAGAATTAGCGACAGCCGGACGTATGAGACACGTGCAAGATACAGAAGTTAATAACGTATCTTCAAAGAACACGAAATTTCTTTTCGAGGAAGCCACCAGAGACTTTTGCTCGTAAAGTGGTAAAAACGCTCTTTAGTTACGTTTAGTTGATTCTGTGTTATTTAGTACAATATATACGTATCATGGGATCTACGGCAACTAATTAAATCCGTTATATTTAAAACAGTGCCATAAGACCCTGGGTCTATATAATGCAAATTATGAAATTCAATATTACATGGATGGTATCATAATCACCTGCTTGTATTGTATAAGTTATCAAATCCTACAGTATTTCAATATTGCCAAAAGGGTCTGGTTGTATAGTGCAAGTTATGATATCATGTATTATTTGGATACTGTTATAAATGTGTGATTGTACAATGTAATTTATTAAAAAAAAAAAAAAAAGTTACCATTTTATTTAAAAACAATAACATAAAATCACCATACAGACAACATTTCTTTAAAAACAAAGACTAATATGAGTGAATACTTACAATAACATTTTAACAGTGTGTGTTGAACAAAGTTTATAATTAGTGTGATTTAAATACTGTCATTTGTATAAAGAAAGTGACCATGTTCAGATAACATAGTAACAGTATGTGTTGAACAAAGTTTATAATTAGTGTGATTTAAATACTGTCATTTGTATAAAGTAAATAAGTGTGTACAGATAACATTTTCTTTTCTTTGTTGGGAATTTTTGCGCAAAGCTACACAAGGAGAATTTGCGTATAGTTACCCCTAAATTTGGCCTGAGAGAGAAGGTACCTACACAACAGCACCTACCACTACCTCTTGAGCTACTCTTGTTTTATAGAATTAAGAAATTTGACAGTGTAAGACTAGAGAGAAGGCATTAGACATCACCACCCACCGCCAACTTTTGGGCTACTCTTTTAACAACGAATAGTGGGATTTACTGTTACGTTATACTGCCCCTACAGCTGAAAGGACGGGCATGTTTGGTACGACAAGAATTCGAAACCGCGACTCTCGAATTAGGAGTCGAGCACCCTAACCACTTGGCCATGCTGGTTCTAACATCTGGGGGAATGTAGTGGAAACACAGGTGTCGTAAAGTTTATTGAAATAATAATAAACTAGATGTAACATAACTCATTTTCAGAGGCTTGTAATAAGAAAAC
Organism: Tachypleus tridentatus; assembly: GCF_004210375.1. Lineage (NCBI taxonomy): Eukaryota > Metazoa > Arthropoda > Merostomata > Xiphosura > Limulidae > Tachypleus > Tachypleus tridentatus. Next base: position 49,950,421 of record NC_134826.1, on the reverse strand, counting down.
CCAATGTCGAAAGTCTTCTAAACTTACAATGTGTCATAGAGCCTTTTTCTCAATACAAAATTTACAAGTGCATTCTAGCTTCATGTGTATATGTAGATATAGTGCTGTACTTGCGGAGAGCTCTAACTTCATCGTATTCGGAAAATATTCTCAATAAAATGTGCATGAATGTTCATTTTGATCAAGTTAACAAAAGTGAATCATTTTATAATAAGTTCTACCGAAATGGTTGAATAAGTTATATTAAAACAATATGCAACATAGCAAGTCACAATTGAGCGACATGCATCAGTACTATATTTTGGTGATATAATACTACATACATAACATCAAACATTAGTCGTTATTGGAAAGGGTATGTAACAAAATATTATAAAGGTATGCTTAGAATAGGGATTCATAATTCACAATACGGAGATGTCCCTTGCATTTAATAGCATTGACAAATAGAATATGGATCAACTTGGGATAACAAGACCATGCAGAAAGTGACCTGCAGCAAGTCGTAATCCAGCTACGTTAAGCGAAGTGCGGGCCTTTTTCTAACAGGTGAGAATCCACAAACATAATGATCAGTGTTAAAAGCTGCCTACCTGACACATACGAGACTGTACAACATAACCAAGAAGGATCTCGATCTGGAAACGAGGCTAACAGGGTATGGGCTCACCAAGATAAGGCTTCCAGTCATACTTCTCGTTCATATCTCAAGTAGTTGAGGATGTATTTGAGCACCCAATGAAAGAGTCCATTAATAACAACGCTTCTATCACTAGGGTGATATCATGATTATCATGAACCTGTAAACATCAAACATATCTTATACATTGTCTTGTACATTAACGAGGAAATGACCACGCCTTTGTGTTTATAGGAATCAAGTAACCATCTGACACAGCACATGATCTGCACATCTTAAGTGTGCAAGTAAAAAGGTAAGTTTAATAAACATGTAGGAAGAATTGGTAGGAACGTATATTTATATATTTAATGAAATCAATAACTTGTTTTGCGGTATTACCTTTTCCCTACTGTTACGGACTGTGTGCATTTTTTTTTTCTATTCTTATTTAGCGTTTAAGCTTTATAAATAAATAATATAATATAATAATTTACTACTTTAATATTGCTTTATTAGTTTGATTTCATTATATAATGGACGAGCCATAGGTACATGATAAAATAAAAATTTATAAGTACTTAAGAATTATGTCTTTCGAGCATATGACCAGTTATTCAGTGGACATTATGATCAAGAACATTTTCAGTCATTTTTTAAATGTTTACGCACTTAACTCAGTAATTTTTCTTTACAACTTCTACTGATTAGTGACAATGTGGTAGGCTGGTACTACATTCTCAATATATTTGCTGATTACAAAGGGACGGCCTATTCTTTGGTTTTCATATACTTGCTGTAATGCGTTCAGTAATATAGAAGATTGAAAGTTTCTATGACAACGATTCCACTAATCGAAAGAGCTGAACAGACAGAAAGACAGACGCGCGTTCATTCTTCGCTTGTATCCTTTCTCATGGTTAGAAACGGATGGTTGTTTAAGAATTCAGTTTTGATTCACTGAGAATAGTTATTTCTTTAACTATAGTTCGACAGGCTGTGAAATATAGGCCGATGTTCTTTGAAAAGGCATATTTTTGCGTTATAAATATTTACGTCTTTCAACAAAAAAAGTTTTAATGGATATATTTAAAGATCTGTGCAACTAGGTTAATGGGTACGTGAAAGATCGAATGGTTGACTTCGGATGTAGTTAAGTCAAGAAGCGGCTTAACAAATTTATATTAATATTAGTTTGGTTTTTCAAAGGTCTAACTGATAACACCATATTCCCTCTGGTGGCAGAGCAGTATATTTAATAATTGTGATATAGTTATTCCTCAGAAGTTTAATTAAAAGTATTTTTTCCTTGTGCGAATTGCTTATACAATTATATCAGAATGAGCAAACACTGGTGGCATAATTAATAAGAGACGCTAATGACAAATTCTGCTATTTCCAAAAAGGAAATCGCTAGTATCGCTAGTACAGCGATATGATTTACAACGCTAAAATCAGGGGCTCGATTCCCCTCGGTGGGTTCAGCAGATAGCCCGGTGTGGCTTTGCTATTAGAAATCACACACACAAAAAAAGCTATATATTTATGTAAATATAAACGAAATGTGTGTATTTTTATAGCAAAATCTCGTCGTGCTATCCGCTGTGTCCACCGAGGGGAACTGAATCCCTCATTTTAGCGTTTTAAATCCGTAGGCTTATAGCTGTACCATCAAATGAAATAATCCAGACGTGGCAAATATGACCTAGAATTGACAGGTGTGATCCAGACATGGTACATATGACCCAGCCATGGCAGGTATGATCCAGATATGATACATATGGCCCAGACATGGCGGGTATGATCCAGACATGGCAGGTATGATCCAGATATGGTAAATATGACCCAGGCATGGCGAGTATGATCCAGACATGGCAAGTATGATCCAGATATGGTACATATGACCCAGACATGGCAGGTATGATCCAGATATGGTAAATATGAGCCAGACATGGCAGGTATGATTCGCACGTGCTGCTTTTATTTTCGTTTCATTTTAATGACGCTGAAACATTATACGCAAAATAAACAGAAATGCGTTAATAAAACGCCATATCAATTAGTTTTAGTATTCCGAAACTTAGTCGACTTTAATTATCAAGTATTGATGTTTGTAACCAGCGGAGCTAAAGTTATTGAAGCTTCATGTTGTAAAATAAACTTCTAACAAAGCTGTTGCTTAAATATCCAATTCTTAACTATAAAATAAACAAACAAAACAACAATTTTGCTAAAATACCAATTTTATGAGCCTAAAGCTCAATGGTCATCAGAGGATCTGTTACCATGGTAACATCTTAAATAAACCAACAAATTATTTGCTACCATGGCAACCCATTAAGTAAATCGTATAGGAACTTAGTTGAGTAAGTGAATGTAGTATACTACTAAAGCATTGTTAAATAGGTTCGCTTTAATGATTCAGTAAACGGAAAAATAGAACAAAGTAAAGTTTTTACGACTATATAAAAATGAGAGGCACCCTTGGGGAACGATGTCTGCTAAGGTGAGGTATTAAGCTATATATAACTGTATAATGTAGATTACAAACTAGGTAAATTAAGACATTCAAAAGCTGGCTTTTTACGTCATTCTTATGTGTTAGGTTAATAAAAAAAAACAAATTCAGAATTTCGTACAAGGCAACACAAGGATATTTTGACACGAGCACATCCGTTATTGAAGTAACAGCCGACGACAAAGTCAGCTAATATACAATACCGACCGTCAGAAGCTGAGCTGATTTTGTCTGATTAATTAGTGAGATTTGGCCATCATTAACACTCGGCTCTGGACAACAACAACAAAAATCAAGTCGTTATTTCATTGTTCTTCTCTCTTATGCAAAATAGAAACTTGTACTTAATTCTGACTTGAAAAAAACAAACAAATAAACGATATTCTTGGCTAAAGACGTTCATAAACTTAAATTTCAATTTCATAATGGAAATTAGAATATTTTGTTCAAAGGAATAACGGAACGTTTCAAAGTAGAGAAGTTTCACAACTCGAATATAGATACATTAGCCAATAGATACATTAGTTAGTTAGTTATCACCATTAGATTCCATCTAGGAACATAGGGCCGCAATCGCTTACGGATTCTTCAACAAGTATTTAAGTAAGTAGGTTGTTAGCCCACTGCACCGAGCCCTCCCTAATTTAGCAGTGTAAGACTAGAGGGAAGGCAGCTAGTCATCACCACCCACCGCCAACTCTTGGGCTACTCTTTTACCAACAAATAGTTGGATTGACCGTCACATTATAACGTCCCCACGGCTGGGAGGGCGAGCATGTTTGGCGCGACTCGGGCACGAACCCGCGACCTTCGGATTTCGAGTCGCACGCCTTACGCGCTAGGCTATGCCAAGCCTAATAGATACATAGTATTATATATTTTACTTCAGTCGAAAATTATAAAGATTTTTCCTGCTATATAGCTTTGTAAGTCTGCAGATGTACTACTGATCCACTGAGGGGGAAGACATATCTACAAGAAGAGAATGAAATTTTTATCGTTCGAAGCTGCTTTTGGACATCCATCCATCCTTTTGAGAAAGGTAAGCATTTAAATTCACCTTTTAATTTCAGGAAAATAAATTGATGCAAGTCTTAAACTCCTGAAAAATGCCGACGGCAGTTCATTTGATAAGCCAATAACCCGGTCAGAAAAATAAAATTGTCTTAACTGATACATACATTATCTTTTTATCAAATTTAAAAATCGTATCTTTTCGTCTTACCTTCAGAATAAAGGAAAAAGAAATCAGAATCTATTATCATATCTATATCTCGGTTAATCTTGTAAACATCAACAAGAAATAAATTATAGATCTTTCCTATCCTTTAAAATAACATTTCTGTTCCCATCATCCTTTTAGTAGCCCTCTTCTGAGCCCTTTCCAATAAGTTAATATCCTTTATCAGGAAAACCTTCACGCCTTATTCCAAGTGAGGCCTAATCACTGATTTGTACAGAAAGACAGTTACTTCTTTTGATTACAGTGTGTCTTTAAATACACTTTACTGTCCTACTAAAAACATCACACTCCCTCCATGGTTTATCAATCACTATGCCAAGATCCTTTTCGTCCATCACACTGCTAAGTTGACTTCTTTCACTTGTTATAATTAAACTTAATTTGCCAAATATTTCCCCCAAGTTATCAATTGGTATCCATTAGCAACAAATTTAAGATGGTGTCCCATCTGGTTAACTCTCTGACGTTTGCCACAGAAAACCCACTTGAATAACTTCAGGAAATCCGTTATCTTCGCTACTTATAGGTCTGGCATGGCCTAGTGGGTAAGGCGCTCGACATGCTATCTGAAGGTCGCAGTTTTGAGTCCCCTTCGCCGAATATGCTCCCACTTTCAGCCGTGGGGGTTATTATAATGTGAAAGTCCCTCTAGTTGTTTGCTGAAAGGGTTAGTCCAAGTGTTGGTGAAGGGTGATGCTGACTAGTTACCTTTTTCCCAGTTTACCACTGCTGAATTAGGGATGGATAACACAGATACTCCTCGTGTAACTTTGCGCGAAATTCAGAACAAACCAAACTCACGATTTTATTTAATAAAATCCCTGTCCCTATGCTTAAAATTAAAGTATTTATAATTACTGTAACACCCTTTTCCTAGCCTTATTCTTATTGGTCTTATCTGTCTGATTAAGTGACATGTAACAATTTTTAATTTTGAACTTTCTGCCCTAAAAAAAAAGAGAAAAAAAAACCTGACTGTAACCAACACAGATTTACCCTCTTTATCAGAACGTGTTACGTGTTCACTCGCTGTAGGCTACAGTTCGCCTACTGTAGGCGAATTGGATTCCCTCTTTTTTACAGCGCTATAAACTGGGTTTTGATACCCATGGTGGACATAGCACAGCTAGCTCATTGTGTATTTTTTTGCTTAATTACAAAAAACAAATCGTCCCTTATATAAATAGCCACCCAGCCCTATTTATAAACTCTATTACTGTTAAATAGCCTAAACTCTGGAAGTTAAAAATAATTCCTGCTGCTAGTATGGTCATCTGACGGGGAAGTGGTATGTTAACGGACTTCAAACGTTAGAATCCAGGGCGATTCCCAGTGGTGAACAAAACAGATAACATTGGATACGCTCAGGTCCTCGTTTATTAGCAGCTCTATTGCTTGTACAAGCGGTTTAAAAACATGTACTGCGTCCTTTGTCGTGGTCCCTGAAGTCAAGTGTCTGACGGTCACGACACTTAGTGACACTCTCGTCAAACGAGAAAGCAAACACAGATACGCAAAGCGTTATTAGTTTGAGTTCCACCATGTAAACACTTCTTCCATGAGACTCAGTAGCTCTGCCCTCATTTTTACTTGACAGTTGAGCTTCAACGCTGGAACAATTAAAATGTGCTGACTTCCTAGCGACTCTTGAGACGTAATGATGGCAAAGTGCTTGAGTCCATCACAGGCAGCGACAGGCAACATATTTAAGAAGCATTGAAAATATGGACTCTGGGTTTCTTATACAGCCACTTTTTTTACTTCCGGTGCACACATCAGTGGTAACGGCAATAATCTGACTAAACATCTCATTGAAGAACCAGTGTATCTGAAGCCCATATTTAGAATATGATTCTTTATATTGAAAATTATTATACGTATGTAACCCTCCTACCAGTTACTCTAAACATATCCGTGATAACCTTTCATTTAAGCTTTGGATTCTACTACATTATTCATTCATTCATGCCCACATATAGTCCAAAAAAGCATCCGAAAGGATCACATGTCTATTTCTACCCCTAAATCTTCAAAGTTCTTTCTACTTTTTCTGATTTAAAGTTTCCAACATCACTCGTCCCAGTATGGAAACTTCTCCTTGGTAACAGCTGTAAAATGTCTTGTACTTTTCCACCTGGTGATCAAATGTTGGTACTAGCTTCCCTATGTATCCCACTATGTATAATTCTATTACTATACTTAATGAGAAAATTCCTCGTTATGAAAACCTTTAAACTATCTCGTTCCTCATGACAAACAATCAAGAATTCGATTCTATTGGAGTTGATGTCTCATGGTATAAATGTTTAGTAAAAATGGGAGAGAGTTCTCCATCAGTAGAGTTGAGCCTTGCCACTCAGGCGTTGATAATGTTAGTGGACACTTTGAATATTTTATACACCATAAGCGTTGATAACGCTATTGGACACTTTGAACATTTTATGTCACACAGGCACTGATAACGGTAGTGGACACTTTGAATATTTATGTCACACAGGCATTGATAAAAGTAGTGAACACTTTGAATATTTTATATCACAGAGACACTGATTACAGTAGTGAACACTTTGAATATTTTATATCACACAGACAATGATTACAGTAGTGAACACTTTGAATATTTTATATCACACAGACACTGATTACAGTAGTGAACACTTTGAATATTTTATATCACAGAGACACTGATTACAGTAGTGAACACTTTGAATATTTTCAGACTGATTCGGCGATCATGCACGCGCAGCTCAGTTATGAAGGAAGATTTATCGTGTTAGTTGTCTTATTTTTCATGAGGTGATTTCACTATACTCTCTAAATATATTACTACTACAATAAAAACCAACGACAAAAATAGAATTTAACAATAATAACGTTTCAATAAATATTAATACCCATACCAGCCATTCTGAGATGCAAAGGAAAATGTCAATTTGTTGATATGAAATGTTGTTAATGAAATTCAATCTTCTTTCAGGACTAGCCGTCTTATAGAGCATTTCGACACTAGCAAATTGTATTTAAATCACATCACATAAGAAACGTATTATGGCAGAGAACAACAATACCTATTTTTTTTAATATTATAATCGATGTAAGTTAATTGTTCCTATCATGTTTTATAATTCTAACATTCTGTTGTATCACGTGGCTCACATCTTAGCCACGTCAGTATCCTAAGCCTCATCTTCTAACGGACATTTGTAATATGTAACACAAAAAGAAACTTTTTATACTGAGTCGCTGATTTATCTAAACTTTGTGTTTTGTTTTAACATTTTACTTCCAGAAAAAAAATGATTTTAATTATTTTACAATTACTTAAAACTTTACTACCTTTTACTTTTATTCTATTAGTGGAAAAACCAGAGATATAGTTTAAAACTGAAGTTTCCAGCGAAGCAGTCAACATTTCAAACACTGTTTTTTGTTGTTGTTGTTTTTGTTTTTTTTTAAACTAAGGGAGAGTAAACGGAAATACGGTGGTGATATGGATATTAATAAGCAATATATGTAGCCACACACAAAGATACATATAGATGAAATGTAAATATAAACACTACCTAAGCGGTTATTATTTACATTAAAAAGAGCCACATAGCGGTATGTCTGCGAACTTACAGCATTAGAAACTGGGTTTCGATGCTCATGGTGTGCAAAGCACAGATAGCCATTTTGTATAGCTTTGTACTTAATTTACAAACAAAAAATTACATAAAAAAGAAAAAGCACCTTACTAGTAGAATACTTGCAAAGAAAATTTGAAAATCCATTCTGTTAGTACGGTGTATTTCTAAAGCAAGTTTCGAAACTCGTTTGTATATTCAAAGTATTCTGTGCTATGTGTTTATTATATCAAAAATTCACATTTGCTTCTACACAAATTAACACCCTATTGTTTCTTTAATGTTTCTTTCATTACTTTTCGGCTATATCTCTTGAGATATCATTGGGTTTACGACCGAAAATACCGCTAACACCGAGAATACCCAACTGACGAAACAATGCATTTTTATCTTCATGGGTAAGAACGTAAAAGCAATAATTAATATTAATAACTCTTTAATTAGCATAAATGACAAGCATCAAAGCCTAATGTTTAGTGTGTCCGAGGTTCATTCTAGAAAGTTCTGTGAAATAAGAATTCACTAAAGCAGCTCTAATTCCGACAGAATAAAAGGATAGAAGGATTTATTGTTCACCTGTTTCACTAAAAATGCACTACAAAAACCCTGATCATTTCAGTTACGCAGTGTCAATTTTTTCTCACTCGGTTCTACTGGATAAAGTTATGATTGAGTTTGATTTAAAACACTTAGCTGAGACGCATATTCACTTATTCGAGTGTTCTTATTAAAGTTAAGAGAATAATTTGCTTCACACATGAAAAAACTTTAGTTTTAGGCATAATGTTATTTGTAAGAAAAAAATTAACATACCATTGTAAGAGCTCTTAAAGTGATAATTTAGCATCCGCGGTCCAGTGATTAGCGTGATGGATTGACTGTGAATCTGAGATTCCGTGATTCGTGTATTATAAATGACAGTCAAACACCACTATTTGATTGAAGTAGAACAAAAGCTGATGGTGGAATGTAGCGATAGCTGCTTCCCTTTCTTTGAAAAAAAAATTAAAATGGTCAGCGCAAATAGCTCCCCTGTGGCTTTTCGCGAAACCCAACTAACAACAACAACAAAACTCGTAGCCATATAGAACTTAATAACAATATGTCTACAGATCCAGCGCCATGTTTAGAATAATTATAATTATAAAGGATTGAAAGGAATATTAGGGGTAATGATATTCTTTCACACTTGACTTCTGTTAAACTGTATCTGTTGTTTCACATTCGAATTCTGTTAAACTGTATCTGTTGTTTCACACTTGACTTCTGTTAAACTGTATCTGTTGTTTCACACTTGACTTCTGTTAAACTGTATCTGTTGTTTCACATTTGACTTTTGTTAAACTGTACCTGTTGTTTCACACTTGACTTCTGTTAAACTGTATCTGTTGTTTAAAAAACAACAAAAACATAGTTTTGAGTAAAAAGTTATTTCGAGAAAAATAAGGTCAAAACCTCGACTGGCAATCTGAAGGTCACGGATTCGAATCCTCCTTATTGAAGAAGGATTCGAATCCGTGACCCTTAGATTGCCGGCTACGCAGGTAACACTCTAGTCTCACTGTGTCGGTATTTGGGTATTGATGTTAAATACCCAGGAGGGTCAGGTACATTAGACCTCTTCCTCCCTCCCGAACGATTATAGCGTCTGTCTTTCAGGGATTTGTTGTGTTTTTTTTTTGTTTTTTTATAGCTTTGGGCCAGAGTAAAAGTATAACATCGTACTCAGGCCCATTTCAGGGCACAGTCCATGTATGGACGAACAAAAAGTTTTTTGGTTTTTTTTCCCTTTATTATTTCTCTTGTATTTTTTTTTTTTTTTTTTTTTTTTTTTTTGTATTTTCATATATATATATATTTTTTTGTATTTTTCTCCTTTTTCTTCATAGAGAGAATGCTACTACTACTTGTAGTAACAAAAAAAAGTAATAATAATTATTATTATTCAATAATTGAATAATAATTCAATAAATGGAAGAAAAATAAATAAAAAATAAAATAAAAAAATAAAAAATAAAATAAAATAATGATTAAAAGAAAAATAATAATAATAAAAAAAAGGAAACAGGGATTAAGTGTCTAGTGATAAATAGTAAAGCTTCATTAGAATGTGTGTTTTTCTTATAGCAAAGCCACATTTGGCTATCTGCTGAGCCCACCGAGGGGAGTCGCACCCTTGATTTTAGCGTTATAAATGCGTAGACATACCGCTGTACTAGCGGGGGCGAACAAACAAACGATTTAAATAATAAATATGTGCCTGCCAAATTTGTGACTAGCACTCTAGTATGGTTTGTTTGGTTTAGTTTGAATTTCGCGCCAACATACTCGAGGGCTATCTGCGCTAGCCGTCCCTAATTTAGTATTGATACACTAAAGTCAATACTACCTAACAGTAACCATTGGGTTACTCCAACCAAATATTGGGCTTAACTGACACATTATATAACTCCCACGGCTGAAAGAGAGAGGTTGTTCGGTGATGTGATTGCGAAGCGAGGGCCTTACACCATGCTATTATTTTAAACATAAACAACTGTAATTGTAAATCTGAGAACTCTTTTAAAAGGGCAAGAATTACAAAATGTTGACTTGTATTTTCATTACGTGAAGGAGACTTATTTCGCCTAATAACATATTTCATTCTACATAAACATAGATAAACTAAACACATGATGGAGCGCACTAACACATGTATTTGGTTCTTTTAAACAGATTTTTCTCCTGCTTTCTTTCAAAGTTATCGTGTATGACAACACTTGGTAGAGTTTCCTAAAGATCATTCACTGTACAGCTAGAGTTTGAATACTCAAGAAATAAACCAAGAAAGTTTTGCTGCTTTGAGTCAAACTACGAAAATATTGTTAATCTGAGTCAAAGTAAGTAATAGAATACTGTTACTTTGAATCATAGTAAGTAAATTGTTGAAGTAAGAAAGTATTGTTGCTTCAAGTCAAAATACCAAAATATTGTTACTTATAAATACTGTTACAATTAAGAATGTGTCGTTTCTGATCGTGTTATTCTTAAGTTTTGCACACATATGAAGTGCATTCGTATCAAATTAACTCATTGTCTAAAGCTTTTAATACTGGATATGTAGACAAATGTATTAAGACAATAGTGATATGTAAGTGGTAAGAAACAGTGAATATATTCTAAAACACCTCTTGTAGGTTAATAGAACATTAGAATATTTAAGTATTTTTAAAAAATAACAAATTTAAGTCTTCAATACGCAATATATTCATCATTCCTTGCTTCATGGCTGATCAGCTTGTTCCACTCACTTACAACTGCAAATTTAGAAAAGAAAAGTCATAACTTGAACTATTTTTCCATATTAAATAGCTCTTTCTGTAGAACTTCGATCTGTCATTGGTGTGAAAAATGGCAGGAATGACAAAGCTCTTGATATAAGTTTGTATTAAAGGAAAAACAAAATTCTCCAATGTAACAATTCTTTTTTCCTTGCTGACTTAAAAATATATTCTTCGATTTCACTCTTATGCATCGAAAAATACCTTTTAAATAAATGGTTCCTACATACAAGGAGAGTAAAAAAATACCGTGATTTTTAGAAAATAGACTTCGATGTAATTTTCAATCCAGTGACATTCAATATACATGAATAAAGCTGTATTACAATACAAAGGATGTAAGATATCTGCTCTAAAAAATTCCACTCCAAAACGTTCGTTTGTTTGTTTTGAATTTCACGCAAAGCTACTCGAGGGCTATCTGCGCTAGCCGTCCCTAATATAGCAGTGTAAGACTAGAGGGATCACCACCTACCGCCAACTCTTGGGCTACTATTTTACCAACGAATAGTGGGATTGGCCGTAACATTATAACGCTTCAACGGCTGAAAGGGCGAGCATGTTTGGTGCGACCGGGATTCCAACCAGCAACCCTCGGATTACGAGTCGAACGCCTTAACACGCTTGGCCATGACGGGCCCTCCAGAACGTTCAGCAACTGTCTAATCCAGCGTTTCCCAAACTTGGCACCTTGGACCCCTTTAATAAATATGGCTTCTTGCGACCCACCCCCTCTTTTTTAAATATATACTATAGTAATTAAATATTATTTTCAGTAATAAAAATATTAAAACGTTCAATTTTGCATTATTACACTGCTGACTTTCCACCTAATCTTTCCCGCCCACTCTTTGACAAAACACTGGTCTAATCGTATTCTAAATACGGTGGTACGGATATTAAAACTTTAATTAAAATAAATTACAGAACAACGTCTCGACCTTCTTACGTCATCTTCAGGTTAAAGCTTTAATACCCTTACCAGCTGTCTTTAGAATACATTTATATTTCAAGTGAATTTCTCGTCATCACGAATTACTTCACTATGACTGGTCGAATTGACTGTGTTGATCTTTTATTTGAATGAAATTGAAAATGTAATGAGGTACCTAAACTTGGCTTATATCTTCCCGGAATATGTAAATGCAGTGTTTTCAATATTAACTTTAGCTATGATTTATCTGTTTGATTAATTTTCCGTACAGCTAAATTAGGGCTATCTGTGTTAACCATCCCTAATTTTGAAGTGAAGAACCAAATGGAAGGCAACTCGTCAAAACCACCCAAGCAGTAGGGCCTGGCATGGCTAGGTGGTTAGGGCGCTAGACTCGTAATCTGAGAGTCACGGGTTCAACTCACAATCACACCAAACATGCTCGTTCTTCCAGCCGTGGGGCCGTTATACGGTGACGGTCAATCCCACTATTCATTCGTAAAATATTAGCCCAAGAGTTGGTGGTAAGTGGTGATGACTAGCTGCCTTCCCTTTAGTTCTTACAATGCTAAATTAGGGACATGTAGCACAGATAGCCTTCGTGTGGCTTTCCGCAAATTTCAGAAACAAACAAACCAATCAATGGATCTGACTGTCATTCTTATAGTGCGCACACGCCACCAAAGTTTAGAGCACAGTTATTGTTGTTTTTTTTAGTTTATATTTATTTTTGGCAGTAAATAAAACATTGGAACCTCCGCTCCTAAGCCAGACTCATTAACCACTGGACCGATCTCAGTTATTTAACAAAGGTAAGCATCCTCACAGAAAATCAAGTAAGATTTCTTCTAGTCCAAATATTTCTGAATTACAACAATAAATAGCTCATTAATTACAAACTCAAATTCATTTTGTTTGGTTTGGTTTGAATTTTGTGCAAAGCTGCTCGTGAACTATCTGCGCTAGCCATTCCTGATTTAGCAGTAAAACACTAGAAGGAAAGCAGCCATTCAATACCATCCTTCGACTACTCTTGAGCTACTCTTTTACCAACGAATAGTGTGATTTGCTGTCACATAATAAAGCCACCCGTGGCTGAAAGGGCGAGCATATTTTGAGGAATGGGGATTCGAATCTGCGACCCCTAGATTGCGAGTCAAGCACCCTAACCACCTGGATTTTGCTTTGTGAAAAACAGAACAGCAGTTAAAAACTTACTATTAACTTGATAGTGTTACCTAGGTTAGAACTGTGTAAGAATGTTCCTTTTATATAGGTAGTGTATGAATGTATAGCACGAGACGTAGTAAACGTAGTAGTTTGCTTAAATCTAAGTTTATGGTAATCGAAAAGGTTAAATATTGATGCGTTATTTTAACAGCTTATTTTTTGGAACTAATACGTTATATTATCTCCTTAGTACTACAGAACCCATAAGTAGCAGATATTTTGTAGTAATTATTAGTTAATTAACGTTATTTTCTCGTTATAAGAACAACTGTTGCTTTTAAAATTAGTACACACAAAATCATCACTTACCAACTAACAGATTTAAAACATATTTGCTACATAAGAAAGCTTATTCCCCATCAAACATTCTGCATTATATTAATTATCTTTATAAATGAGTAGAATTTTTAAAAGAAAAGCATTGCAAGCAACCCCACCTCCAGGCAGGTGTATGCGTTACCTTTTATTCAGCCTTCAGAGTGTTGTCATGTAAAATAAATACAGCTGCTGATTTACAAACAAAAGTATAGAAAAAATCTTGATTTAGTAGTTAGTAGCTAATTACGACACAACGTATTATTTCTAGGTCATCTTTATACAAGCAATTAACATATATATGTATGTATATAATTCATGGTAGTTTTACTTCAAGATAAATTTGTCTTAAAAAAAAGTCGAATTCTTTTTCCTTATTTTATCAAACTGTTCTTTAAACTAGTTTCATACAATCTCAGGCTTCAGTATAAAAATAATTAAATTAGAAAATAAATAAATGTTTGTTTGAAAAGTAATAAATTTAAAGTTATAATTAATATAAATTATTTACATTTAATGTTTGAACTTAAGTTTTTAATCCTTTTAATATAAACATCTCAGGTTACAAAATCCGTTATCTTATTATTCAAATATTCATTAAAATGAGGCCCGGCATGGCCAGATGGTTAAGGCACTCAACTCGTAATCCGATGGTCGCGGGTTCGAATTCTCGTCACACCAAACATGCTCGCTCTTTCAGCCGTGGGTACGTTATAATGAGACGGTCAATCCCACTATTTGTTGGTAAAAGAGTAGCCCAAGAGTTGGCGGTGGATGGTGATGACTAGCTTCCATCCCTCTCGTATTACACTGCTTTATTAGGGACGGTTAGCGCAGATAGCCCTCGTGTAGCTTTGCGCGAAATTCCAAACAAACAAACCATTTGTCGAAACGTCCCCCAGTGGTAAAGTAATACATTAGCGGACTCATACCGATAGAAACCGGTTATCGATACCCGTGGTCGGCAGAGCACAGTTAATACTTCGTGTTGCTTTGTGTTTAACAATAACAAGTGTAATTTATAGAAATACAGATGACTAAGTAATACGCTTCAAATAAAAATTACATTAATTATAATATATAAAACAATGAAGTCTGTGTTGCGATGGCGATACGAAACGAATCAAAGACGATTACAATCAAGTGAAATATTGGAGCATGCGCTATAAGTGGGTATTCACGATTGACATACGAACTTTTAGGATGATGGAAAATCTCCCCACCTCACCCCCACCCCACCTCTATATTATACTAACGGAAACGAGGTTCAAGTGCTTCTACTACATCGATCAATACACTCGGGGATTCCGTTTCTTTCGGTTCCGAGTTTCGCGATATTCGAGGTTGTTCAGAATCGTCTCGTATTTATGAGTTTGTTTTTACGCGACGTATAGTTTACGAGAAATAGATCTTATCCACATACAAGTCAAGTCAAGTCAAATTCTCGTATCAGAGACAAATAATTCTTCGATTACCTCATCAACAAAATGTCTGGCAACCCAGTGGATGTACAGGACGAAAGCGAACCCGCCGAAGATTTTCCCCTTCATGGTAAGTCTCAAGCGAGTTACCTTTACCACGCTCTGTGAGAAATTGATGGTTATACAATTAACGCTCTGGAATATTCTCTGGACATTTTAGTGCAGGAACTTCTTGAGTAAAAGTTTGTTTTGGTTTTTGAATTTCGAGCAAAGCTACACGAGGGCTATCTGCGCTAGCTGTCGCTGATTTAGCAGAGGAAAACTAGAAGAAAGGCAGCTAGTCATCACTACCCACCGCCAACTCTCGGGCTACTTTTTTACCACGAATAGTGGAACTGACCGTCAGAGCGCCCTAACTAGCTCGCCATACCATGCCACTTTGCGCAATGCTATTTGTAAATAGCCCTCCATACTTTTTAACAAATATATTAAATGGAAGGTAGCTAGTAAGCTGCACCCACCACTGCTACCTCTTGGTCTGACCAATTGATGGGATTTGCTATTACACCTTAAACATACAGAGAGCATTTTTGTGACAACGGGGTGCGAATAATGAACTTTCAAATTCACAGTTCGAGAGCTGAAGGTCATTAGGCCACGCCGAGCAGCTACATAACAATGTAATATCTTTAACTAAGTAGAAATGAGAACCATATATTTTTTTATCAATGGTGTAGTAACAAAAACCAGGATGTGTATCACATCATTTCGTCAGAAAATGGAGATCTGGATCAAATCGTTTCGTCATTAGATGGAGATCTGGATCACATCGTTTCTTCAACTAGATTTAAAGTGAAACTTTTGTGTTCAGTTTCAACTCCATTTTTCATTATTTTACTTAAGTTCTAATGAACCAATATGTTTGTATTATCTAATCAGTAATTCATAATTGAGTCGCTGAAGAGCGCACCCAACTCTCTGAAAGAAGTGTTCGGACGGCGACTAGCCAACACCGTCTCATTTTAACTGTATCACTGTTTTTGGAATTGTAGCTTCGTAAAATTGTCGTTGACCCAACAATGGGCTTTATATGAGTTAAATAAGTACCATAGACGAACATTAGACAAATACCCAAAGAAACGTGACATATAAAGTAATATAGCACAGTTTTAGCTTACACGAATAAGATAAAATATTTAACTTTAATAACTTATTGTTATGATTCAAAATAATTACTCTGACGTTTAACCAACTGACTTTCCATTTTTACCTCTGAACCACCTCTTGGCACATTCTCTGGTTAGAAACAATCATTGATACAATTAGAATTGACACGTAACTATGTTAGATTCTCACAATCGCACATCAGAAGTATGGATATTCTGTTAACATTTTATCCTTCAAGTGACAAGGGGCGTGATCAAAAATCGATCTATCTACTTTTAACCTGACTTCCACATGCTCTTCTCTTAAAGATGTCAACATATCACATTAAACATTCTCTCGTCAACTCATAATACTAATTTAAATTACTATTGTATAATTACTACCCACTTCCTGAAAGATGTCAAATCTTTTTAACTGATTCCAGATATATTAAGAAGAAAACTGGTTCCATATATATTAAGAAAATTGGTTCCAGATATATTAAGGAAACTGGTTCCATATATATTAAGGAAACTGGTTCCAGATATATTAAGAAAACTGGTTCCATATATATTAAGAAAACTGGTTCCATATATGTTAAGGAAACTGATTCCAGATATATTAAGGAAATTGGTTCCGGATATATTAAGAATAAAACTGGTTCCAGATATATTAAGAAAACTGGTTCAAGACATATTAAGAAAACTGGTTCCAGATATATTAAGAAAACTGGTTCAAGACATATTAATAAAACTGGTTCCAGATATATTAAGGAAACTAGTCCCAGATATATTAAGAAAACTGCTTCCAGATATATTAAGAAAACTTGTTCCAGAGCACCAGGAATTATTCATCCTATTCTGTCAAATTCTAAAGTGTTTCATCGAAGAGTATATTTGATTGAATGTATTTACGTAGGGTCCTCGAGAGTGTTCTCTTTCAGGACTAAATAAAATCAAGAGAAGCAAATATTTTTATTTCTTGCTTCTCAAATTTATATGTCACGCTGTGTTGTAGCTTACAGGGTGCATAATTCTTGTATATCATGCTGAGTTGTAGCTTACAGGATGCATAATTCTTGTATGTCATGCTGTGTTGTAGCTTACAGGATGCATAATTCTTGTATATCATGCTGTGTTGTAACTTACAGGATGCATAATTCTTGTATGTCATGCTGTGTTGTAGCTTACAGGATGCATAATTCTTGTATATCATGCTGTGTTGTAGCTTACAGGATGCATAATTCTTGTATATCATGCTGTGTTGTAGCTTACAGGATGCATAATTCTTGTATGTCATGCTGTATTGTAGCTTACAGGGTGCATAATTCTTGTATGTCATGCTGTGTTGTAGCTTACAGGGTGCATAATTCTTCTCGTAATTCATGGCACGCGTACATTTTACTGTCGTCACGACAGTACAAATTGCCCTGTATGTTACGTTATTTTAGTGTCTACACATATGTATGAAATACATTTTAAACAAAGACACCCTTCTCTAAACCAACACCCTAACATAACTTTACTATCTTAAGTAATATCAATTCGTGTAACTTCTTTGTTTTACGCTGTATATTATTTATTATTATGTCTATGCAAATCACTAATGCTTGATGATAACAAAATTGTATAAAAATGTTGCACGTTTATCATAAAGTCAAGTTTGTGATAAAGTGTTCTTCATTACTCATTCGAACCATCTCTGAACTTTCTTGGTTTCAACGCGGGTTCCGCGCCATCAAAATTAAAGACTGCAACTAAAGCCATTATTTAAAATGAAACTAAAACTTTTATTTTTTGTGCACGTTTCTAAGAACTATGCGTAATATGGGACCCATACGCACATAAGAAATAAAAGAATATATCACGTGAATAACGTAATTAAAAGCACTGATATTCCTTAAGTAACAAAAGTCTATTTTAACCGCTTCTTTCAAATATTCAAATTCGGAGACAATACAATTAAATGACCAAGAAGTCACTGTTTAGTTACAGAACACACAACTTATCCTATTAAAGAAGTTTCCTGCTGCCTGTTGTGAAGCGCAAATCTACACAATGGGCTATTTGTTACTCTCCACGATGGGTATCGAAATCCGTTTTGTAGCGTTATAAGACTTCGAGCTTTTTGTCGAGCCACTGAAAGGGTCCTACTTTCAAAGTTTTTTTTCCTTTTAAAAAATGGGTTGAGTGTGTTTTATTATATATACACACAAACACACACACTCGTGTATAATATTCTTTCTAACCTGCAAATATCAGTTTCTCAACAAAAGGAGTAAGCGTGTGTTACACAGACCGTACAAAGTTGTTCTGACAAGCCGTTGTATTCCAGATAGCGTAACTTCAAGAACATGACTTCTAAGTACAACTAGATTTTGTCGTTGACTAACTTGTCGAAACGAGTAAACAGCATTAGAGTGTCCTTGTCTTAAGCATGACTTCTACGTTTGCCATAATATAAATCAAACCACACTAGTTAGACTAAAAGAACTGAATGGGTTAGAGGGATCTGAATGTACCATAATCTCTAAGTTATTACTGCCACCAAAATTATACAGTACAGAGGCTCCAAGATAAGATGCACTTCCTAGCTTAAAGATGTGTGTTCATTCACAATCAGGCTAGGTGGTCAGGGCAATCGATTCGTAATCTGAGGATCGTGGTTTCGAATTCCTGTCACACTAAATATGTTCACCCTTTCAGCCATGGAGGCGAAATCATGTGATGATCAATTCGTTGGTAAAAGAGTAGCCCAAGAGTTGGCGATGTGTGGTGGTGACTAGCTGCCTTTTCTCTAGTCTTACACTGCTAAATTAGGAACGGCTAGCGCAGATAGCCCTCGTATAAATTTGTGCGAAATTAAAACAAACATTTCCAATCGGTGATATATCCCTGAGCAAAACAAAACAACAACAAAAAAACCGTTAACTTCTCTATTTTATTATTTTTCAGCACGTTCCGAAAATTGGAGCTCTCTCAGTGGCACAGCGGTATGTCTGCGGATTTACAGCGCTAGAGATTGGGTTTCGATACCCGTGGTGGACAAAGCACAGCTAACCCATGATGTAATTTGTGCTTAATTCCGAACAAACAAACACACCGAAACTTGGAATAATGTTTATAGTTAACTTCTGTATTTTTCTTTTCTGAACGTTACGTTAAGCTTAACCATTATAATGAATTAGATGAGACTTAACCATTATAATGAGTTAAATTCGATATGTTTTATTTCTAGGGTTAAGATGTCGTAAGTAATTGGAAATTATCGACAAAACTTCACTTGAATGGCTTTAGTTTAATAGTTTTACATCCTTGTGAATGTCACACCATCATTCATAAAAAAATATGTATTGTGTGTCAGTGAACACCAGCTTCATAGAATCCAGTTATTTATTTATTATCATCTTGTCGGTTACGTCGACCAACTAACGAGATGTGGGTTGTGAGTAATTTGGTAAATAGCAGCTTAGAAAACTAAAATCAATGAACACGTGCTCTTGTCGTTCTTAACAAGAGTAGTTTTAATATAAACAAACAATGTTATGCATGATACATCAGATTGGATAACAGGTTACATACTTGAACCAATGGTAGCGAAATATTTTACATTATATATATATAAAGTCATACTTAATGTTATATATATATGTCTGTGTGTGTGTAATGACTCATACCACATATATATGAATATTTGTTATATATACATATATACGTTAAGGGTCACACTATGTTATATTTACGTAAAAAGTCACACCTTGTGTTAAATATACGCATATATAAATATCACTTCTCGTGTTATATATATGTATATGTCACACTTTGTGTTATATATGTAGATGTAAATGTCACATCTTGTGTTATATTTACGTAAAAAGTCACACCTTATGTTATATTTACGTAAAGAGTCACACCTTATGTTATATTTACGTAAAGAGTCACACCTTATGTTATATTTACGTAAAGAGTCACACCTTTTGTTATATTTACGTAAAGAGTCACACCTTATGTTATATTTATGTAAAGAGTCACACCTTATGTTATATTTATGTCAAGAGTCACATCTTATGTAATATTTACGTAAAGAGTCACACCTTATGTTATATTTATGTAAAGTGTCACATCTTATGTAATATTTATGTAGTAGAAGTTCACACGTAACTGAAACTTTGTTGAAGAGAATTACATTCAACTTAAGTTAAATGAAAACTGTAATAAATCTGTTAAAACATTTTTTGCCCTCAACATGCTGAAACAAAATACTGACTAGTACATGCTTTTTTTTTCAGAACGTATTTTGTTCAATTATTTAACCAATATCTTTATGTCAAATAAACAAATTTAGAACAGAAGCAAAATCAACAGGGAATTGCGAAGGTAATAAATATTCTCATCCAATCAAAGCAATTTACCTAGGAATAATATAGCTAAACAACCTGGCGATGAATATAGTTATTTAAATACACTGTTTTTTTTTTGCATTGCTACTTCAGTATGTGGACAATGGACTAATCTAAATATCTTAAAATTTTTGATGTTACATGGATTATGACCGAAAACGTCGTTAACAGCTATGATACAGAACTGACGAAACAATGCTAAATAAATATCAAAATAGCAATATAATGATAAAAGCGTAAAAATAATAAATACAGACCTTCTGATAGAAGTTATGGTTATCTATCTGATACCAAGAAATTTTCGTTTAACGAGAAGTATTAATCTATTTGTATTTAGTTTTCGTTTAGTTTCCAAACTGTGACGTAACATGTTGGTTGGTTGCAAGATGTTTTTAGGAAAATCCAAAATAAGAAATAGTAAAACATGAAAATATTTATTTCAAATTCTTTACAAAATCACAGTTCGAGGCCAGGCATGGCCAGGTCATTAAGGCACTCGAACCGAGAACCGCCGTGAACCGAGAAAGTTTGGGATAAGCTAGTTTAGTCTAGGTTCGTGCTTCCTGAAAAAAGCAACAAAAAAATCCTATGTTTATTTGCTTATCATTTTATGCATTTAAAACAGCTCGTATTCATATTCAGACAAAGCCCAAACTGTCCAAACGTGGACGACATCCGGTGAAAGAGACAAGTATCTCTAATGTAGCAGGCCCGGCATGGCCAGGTGGTTTAGGCACTAGACTCGTAATCTGAGGGGCGTGGGTTCGAATCCCCGTCCCACCAAACATGCTTGCCCTTTCAGCCGTGGGACCGTTATAACGTGATGGTCAAGCTCACTATTCGTTGGTAAAAGAATGGCCCAAAAGTTGACGATGAGTGGTGTTGACGAACTGTCTTCTCTCTAGTCTTAAATTATCAAATTGGGACGGTTAGCGCAGATAACCCTTATGTAGCTTTGCCCAAAATTCATATCAAACCAAACGAAACCAAACTCAATTACATATAATATCCAAAACTCACATAAAAACGTAAAAAAATAGCATGACACATAACTTATCGTGTATGAGAGAGATTATAAGAAAATCAGAAAGAATCGGATCACGTGAGTTTTAATTCTCCAGTTAATGAGGCTGTCAGTGTTTGACCGTGATAAGAAAATCGACAAATAAACATTAACTTCACATTTGAAAACTGGGAACATCGACATTCTATTCGCTGATACGAAGTTTATTCCTATTAAACTACAGAACAAAGCATGAAAAGTTTTTTCACAGAGAAACTTTAAGTATCTCTGAGGTAATGTATCAACAGATATGATCGTCGAGTTTCTCCCGAAGGTAAAGAACAACCTATCCCTGGTCATCACTAAAGTATATCTCTGGTGGTAGTTGCTGGAGTTATTCTTCGTTAAGTTAGAAGAAGCAAGAAGTTGATAGTTTTGATTAATGGCATGGGTTTTCCTGTTTACTACAGCAGAATCTGAAAAGCTAGAAAGATAAGTTGAAGAATTTTTTAGAAGAATAAATGAAACATGTTGTTCAACAAACTGGTATAGTTCTGGGAAAGGAAAATTAATATTCTGGAACACAATGGGGAAGTAGATATTACAGATCTTTACATTATGGACTTACAGGTAAGCCATTTGCTGATTTTTGGAACATAAAAGATTTTGCCAATTACACTTACCAAGAAACTCAATTTCCAGTGTAAAGACATAGAGACATCACGTATTTCGTCACAAGCAGTAGAAAGGTTCCCACCAAGTTAGTCAGCAACGATCCAAATTATTTCTAACGTTCGCCACCAAGTTATGATTTTGTGAAACCTGAATGAGACACAATCAGATTTTCTATGTGCTGCTAATCATTGTTGGAAACATTCAACACAAAAGTAATTTTTCCATGCTGTGTCACATCCTGTAAATCATCGTTGGAAACATGGAACATGAAAAACACGTTTTCATGTCTATGTCACATCCCGTAAATCATTGTTGGAAACATTCAACACAAAAGTAATTTTTCCATGCTGTGTCACATCCTGTAAATCATCGTTGGAAACATGGAACATGAAAAACACGTTTTCATGTCTATGTCACATCCCGTAAATCAATTTTGGAAACCTTGAACATAAGGAAACACGTTTTCATGTCTATGTCACATCCTGCAAGATATAAAACCATCATTTAGCAGGGATGTGTGGATGCAATAAAACTGGATCGTGTAAGTGGCTCAGAATCTAATCACGGGAATAATGGAATGAACTGCACAGAAATTCGTGTTTGAGAAGTACAGAGCAAAATACCAAAACAAATAGATCATTAATGTCTTTGGTAAAGAAAAACCTATGAACTTGGATAACTAACTGCTGGGATGTCGGTTTTCATTAGGGTTCAAACACAGTATTGATATGTAATGTATTATCTTTCAACGCTTGTAGCGTAAAATATAAAATATTAATATGATTAATTTATAAATTTAACATTCTATAATATAATTCTATACCATAATTAATTTTTTAACTATATTTTTGTCAGACTTACTGCTAAGAAACGTATTGCATAATGCGTTAATATGTTAAGGTAGAAAAATAATTACCGAGTAATTCGTCAATTTTTATCTTTTGTTGTGTTTTTCTCTCCTTTAATTTACTTCCCACAGTAATACATCTGCGCCAGAAACTAGGTTTCGATAATCTTGGTGGACAGAACATACATAGCACAATCTTCAAATTAGCTCATTGAAGGAACATCTTTCTGACTATAACCTTTACTGATATAATGTTTACTCTCAAGCTGAAATGTTATGATGTTAAATAACAAGAGAGAATCTTCAGTAGCCGAGGCACTGAAAATTCTTTCAGGCAGGATTAGAGTGAATTAACCTATGAGACCTAGAGTGTGGTCAAATACATCAATGAAAGGATTTGACCTCCTGAGTTTGAGCTCAAATCGGCCAAGCGACGACGGAGTTGTGAGCTAAAAGTTTGTACTTGAAAAAACAACAACAGCAAACAAACAAGAACGTAGAAACGTTCTATAAGCCGCTCAGCCGCAGCTAAAATAATATATAATTATCTCACCTTATAGTCAACAGTTAACAACAGATTCCAAATATTTCATTAAAAATTACACAACGACAAAATGTATTTTGTTTCACCCTAACGTAACATGAATATCTATGTAATAAGAAACATAAAACAAATGCCCGAAGTAACAAGTTTAGGCCTGAAGTAATAAGGTTAGCTGATGCATTCACAAACATCGAAATTATATTTATTTAATTATTGATTTTCATTAATCAAAAACAGCTATCTAAATTTCACTAACGTTAGATTAAACATTTTTTATTTGTATTCAAGGGCAAAGCGTCACAACAAGTTATCTGCGCTTTGCCCACTAGGTGTATTGAAACCCAGTTTTTAAGGTATAAATATTCAAGCTTATTTCTCCACTAGGGTGAGTGAGGGAGGACTTACAATTTGTTTCCTGGTAGGACAGCGGTAAGTTGTAAATTCTAAAATCAGGGGTTCGATACCTCTCGGTGGACACGGCAGATTCACGAGTTCGAATCCCCGTTACACCAAACATGCTAGCCCTTTCAGCCGTGGGGTTTATAATGATACAGTCAATCACACTTTTCGTTGATAAGAGTTGGGGGGTGATGACTAGCTGCCTTTCCTCTAGTCTTATATTGCTAACAAACAAACAATCACACACAGCAGATAGCCCGATGTGGCTTTGTCATAAGATTACACAAACTCAAACTTTAAATTTGGTAGAAGCAGAACATATCTTTTAATCCGTTTATTTTCAGTAATTAAAACTAGCTGTTTATTCTAGAATTTATTGACTTTAGGTTAAAACATTTAATTCAGTTATTAATTTGAGTTAGAGATGGATTCTGTTAATGGCTTTCTTTTTCCTGTGTCGGTTGAAAATCGAGTACGTCTGGCTCAGATAGTTCTTTTGTAATTGTGTTCAAGTTACCGAAACGGCCAACCAACACATATCCATATTATCTAACGCACTTAGTATCAAACATTCTAGTTCCAAACGTTATTCACAGTTCTCGTAAAACAATAGTACAGAGCTTCAAAGTTCACATAAGAAAACCGACATTGAGTGTTTTGATTTCATTATTTACGGGTTTACACGCACTTTCCTTTTAGATGATATCCCTTCGCTAAGCTTAAGCCATCAATCGTCATTAGCTTTATTGTAGGTTCCTGGTCTTTCCATGAACTTTATTTTCTTAGAGGCTTTTGTTTTGCTATCTAATGAATAATTGATTCGTTAAAAGAAAAAGAATTAAAGGTAGTTTGTTTTTTTTATTCACTCTTTTAGCTTCAATACGAGACCTCATCCATTATAATTAGTTACGTTAATTAGGTTCTGGTGTTTTTTTAATCATTAAATAGACACTTATGTGATGGTTTTTAATTATTTATTCATACTAAACATCAGAGCTCGAGATTTCAGAGTTGTCGAGCCGGGTTCGAATTCATGCCGTCCCACAAAATAATTATTACATTTAAGCTGTGGATGCATTATGAAATGGCAGTCAATAACTTATCATGAACGGTTGGTGGTAAAGTGGTAGGTGGAACAGCGTTAAGCCTATGAATTTACCACGCTAAAATCCAGGCTTTGATCCTCCGTCATGGACACAGCAAATAGCTTTATGTGGTTTTGTTCTAAAATAAACAGACGGGCTACCTCCCTTCTAGTCAGTAGTTTAATATTAGGGATGGAAACACATAACCTCAGTAACTAACCACAAATAACTCGCTTTTATAACTCGAATGCATCATGGAATAAGTACGTTACCTTTAAATTCATAAAAGTTACGTGTTCTAACTACACGTCAACATTCATATAACTGTCAGCATACTTAGGATAACTGTTGTCTTCTACCGCCACTACTGCTGCTAAAATAGCTATCAACAATTTCTACTTACAACCTGTTCACTATTCGACTTCGAGAACTATGTGGGGTTAAACAGGACGTTAATAAAGTTTTGTTTAAGTCTGTTACTTGTCCAAACTATTATTGTTCTTAAGGAAATTATTTCACTTCAAAATAATGTTGAAATAGGTAAGATAAGTTGTGGACTGTAGGATCAAATGAATATTGTTCTCCCCCAAAAATATTAAAATACAACTTATTGTCAAACTGATAAAATTAACTACTTATTTTAACATCTGTTTTTCACTGAAATTTTGGGAATATTGCAAATATATCTCAGAAAAGACAAAGTGGAAATTCTCTGGTCTAAACAATACTGCTACTTTATGTTCTTTATTTGATCTCAACAATAATGATGCAATATTTAATTTCTCTGATTTCAACAATACTATTATTATTATATTCATTATTTGATCACAACAATACTGCGACTATGTTTACTTCCTATGGTTTCAACAATAGTATTATTTTATGTTCTTTATTTGATCTCAACAATACTGCTGCTATATGTACTTTCTCTGATTTCAACAATACTATTATTTTATGTTCTTTATTTGATCACAACAATACTGCTGTTATGTTTACTTTCTCTGATTTCTACAATACTATTATTTTACGGTCTTTATTTGATCTCAACAATACTGCTGCTACATTTACTTTCTATGATTTCAACAGTGCTATTACTTTATGTTCTTTATTTAATCTCAACAATACTGCTGCAATATTTACTTTATCTGATTTCAACAATATTATTATTTTACATTTTTTATTTAATCTCAACAATACTGCTGCTATGTTTACTTTCTATCATTTTAACACTGCTATTACTTCATGTTCTTTATTTAATCTCAACAATACTGCTGCTATATTTACTTTCTCTGATTTCAACAATATTATTATTTTACGTTCTTTATTTAATCTCAACAATACTGCTGCTATATTTACTTTCTCTGATTTCAACAATACTATTATTTTATGTTCTTTATTTGATCTCGACAATACTGCTGCTTTATTTCTCTTATTCAAACAATGCTGCTATTCTGGGTTCTTTCTGCGATCGCCAACAATATTTCTACTTGCATGATCTTTGTCAGGTATTTTATAAATTAATACAGAGAAGTGGTTTTTCTTCGGACATCTCCAGGCTTTTTCATCATGGAAATAAAGTTCTGCGTGCTCGAGACTCTATATACCAGGTTCTGTGCTTTCAGCTTTTAATGTACAGTTAGCAGTATTCAAGAAAAGCGATTAGATGCAAAAATGGAATTTTATTTTTCATTAGGCCTAGTTTCTGAAGCTATCATATTAACTAGTTCTTTGAAGCGCTTTATGCCTTCCTTACTTGGCGCTTTTTGCTTTTACGTCGTTGGTTATGAGATTAAATATCTTATTACACCATACCCTTACTGACAGTCGACTGTTGTTATAAATCTGCTTAGAATCTGAGTCCTCTCCGTTTTCATTCCTTTCCCATAATATTTTTATTTTTATGCCAGATGTTGTTGCTTATATTTAATCCTATATAATGTTTTACAGCTACGTTGCTTTAAAGCTTTGAATTAAGATAAGCGTTTTGCTGAATGTCTTGATGAATGTCTTAATGGTATAAACCTGAAATTTGCTAATAATTTGAACATTATACGAAGTCGTATTTTCATTTATTTGGCATTAGGGAACTAATGATGAACGCGTTTCCTTAACTGTTTAGTTTGTTCACACACACAGAAGAGACGAGAACAATATATCTCATATTGAACCTTCATCGATGTGTCATTTTGTTTTTAAAAGTTTCGGCGTATTTCTGTTTCCCAGTCTTGAAAAGTTATTTCTAGAGCAGATTTGGCCTTAGAGCCGTGGTTTTAAATGTAAGGTTAATATTAATAGAATTGGGCGAGTTTGACTTCTTATAGTCGTAAGCTTAGGAAAGTTTTGAAACTATTTTATTAGCATCTAGAAAAATGGAAATTAATTAATAGAGTCATTCTGCCATCGTGTTTGTTTATTTAAACTTTTTTTTATAACTGTGGCGCAAAACTTCAAAGTTTTATAGCCGTTCATTGCTGCAAAATTATGGTCTGAACTTTAAGGTCATGTATTCGTTACAAGTGTGGCTGTCAAATCCTACAGTGATATCAAAGTAGTCCAGTGGTGAGTGATGTGACTAAGTGCTTCTCTTCAGTCTAAAGGCTCAAAGTTAAAGAAGTCTAGATTGTTTGTTTGCTTTTGAATTTCACGCAAAGCTACACAAGGGCTATCTGCGCTAGCCGTCCCTAATTTATCAGTGTAAGACTAGAGGGAAGGCAGCTAGTCATCACCTCCCACCGCCAATTCTTGGGCTACTCTTTTACCAACGAATAGTGGGATTTTACCGTCACGTTATAACGCCCCCACAGCTGACAAGGCGAGCATGTTTGATGTGACGGGGATTAGAACCCCCGATCCTCAGATTACGAGTGAAACGCCTTAACCCACCTGATCATGCCGAAACAGAAGTCTACCTTCAAATTTTTTATACATCAGAGAGCTGAAAATTTATAGACCCAGATTTTGTTGTTTTAATATTTTTAATCTGTTATTAGTGTTGTGAAGACTTGGTTTTAAGAATAACGAAATAGTTAGGATTTTAATTAGTCAAACTAGTACAAGAAGGTTCACATGTTTCTAATTACGTAATAAAAGTAAACAACGTTTATTTTGGGTTCAAAACCTTGACATTCTTTGTCATGGCGAGTTCAAAGTAATCGTAACAATGTTTCTGGACTTATCTATTTAGTTTAAAAATTATTTTTTGGAAGATCAGTTTTACTATTTCGCAAGTAGAATGATTATTTTTAATTACTCGTGGCGCCAGTGCATTAAATCCGCGTGTGACGCATTCATGATGTCATATCTGCGCCCTGAGAATGGAGTAAAATAAAGTTCTTCGTGACGGGAAACGGAGATGAAACTAGAAAATCGTGACCCCTAATGCAAATATACATGTGCACAAGATAAAAATGTCGCAAAGTTGATGGTTACACACGGCGTAATAAAAACGTGTTTCCAGTATCATACAAGCAAGAGTTCCATTACAGTATGATGATTCCATTGAACCGCATAAAAGTTGTGTTCAAGCAAGTTATATTTTATTTTATAGTAAAATGTATGATCTACTGAATAATTTTTACGTGTTTTCGAAAGTATTACCTACTTTTGTTAATTTATTTCTGTGCTATAATTGAAAAGGTTATGGGTGGGAAACTATTCTAATTGTATCAACTTGACGATATTTTGTTTTGTTTGCAAAAACGTTTCATGAATATATGTGGTATTTGAACACAAATAATCAAAATTTTAACAGGATAAGAAAAGAAGGACTGTCCGTTGCTTCAAAGATACCTTACCCATTAACTGTTCATTATTGTCATAACGTAACTTTACTCTTTATTATAATCCTTTTCTTTCAGTCGCTTGCAAAAAAACCAAAACTTGGTCAATCTGGTCATTCCAAGTTCTTTTCAGTTTTGAGAGAACAGATTTCTTCTATAACTTTTAAGAAACGCAATTACATTGTACATACGTACACGTCTCACCCCTATATTCAAGAATTTCAACGTGCCCAAATCATAGCCAGCAATTTAACTATAGCACCAATGAAAACAAGTCACACTTAGTGGTACTTTCAAGTCTAGTTTAACCTTACTTAGTTCCTCATTCAACAGCCACTAAGACTAAAGTAAACCAATAACGAATTTGTAATAATTTTGCACGAAATGAACATCAAAAGCAAATTAAATCCAGCTTTGCTATTGGTTGATGAACGGAATATTTCACACGAGAAAAATCGGTACAACTGCTTATATAGGCGTTTGTGTATAAATGGGTGTTGTTCCGGTTAGTCTCACTCTCGAAATATCCCGTAACATGCAAGTTTTTGTTAAGGGAACAAAAGTAGTATATATCCTAATAAGAGTGTTTTTCTTATAGCAAAGCCACATCAAGCTATCTGCTGAGCCCACCGAGCGGAATCGAACCCCTGATTTTAGGGTGGGAAATCCGTAGACTTATCGCTGTACTAGCGGGGAACCTCCTAATAATTGGAATGCGTATACGAGGTGTTTATCACTCGTTCCAAGTACTCTCTCAAATGAAGATTGACGACTTCCTTTCTTACTCTTGAATAACACTGATTTTTGAAGCAGTTAAAGACGTATCAACTTATTGAAAAAGATGTATTTTCAGTTTAGAAACTTTGTTCAGTTTTCAGAAAAAATCTAAAACACTGAAATGTCTCTGTTGTGAACACCTTTACTGTTTTTTGTTGTTAGCAAAACATCTACTGTTCGAAAGTGTCTAATTTGTACAAGTGTACGTTTTTTTTTGCTTTTTTGTTTTGCTAATGGCAAAAAAACAACAAAAAACTAACACGCAGAAGTGTCTCTGTTGTGTTTAAGTTTACGTTCTTTTTCGGTGTCGACAAAACCACGTCAAATCACCGATCCATAACATATCTGCATACTGAACAAACATCTATCACGCAGAGATGTCTCTGTTTTGTACATTGCCCCCCGCTAGTACAGCAGTATGTCTCCGGATTTACAACGCTAAAATCAGGGGTTCGATTTTCCTCGGTGGGCTGAGCAGATAGCCCGATGTGGCTTTGCTATAAGAAAAACAAACAAACAAACTGTTTTGTACAAGTTTAACTTTCTGTCATCAAAATAAAGTCAGATCACTGATCCACACTGTATCTGTGCACTGAACAAACATCTAGAACGAGGTTTTTAAATCAGTCTAATGTGCACAGATTTGGTTACGACTCCATGACGTCAAACAGGGCTACACTCCAGCCAATAATTAAACAAATACTCCTCGTTTACTGGTTCAAGATGGAACCAGTCTTTTGCAATAATTACTAAATAATTTAGTAATAGTGTTAGAAAAAACGCTTGAATGCTGGGTTGATTCGTTTTACAAAGGAAAAGGAGGTAGAGAACCTTTATAGCACCACGAATGCGTTCCATGAAATACGTGAAACAAAAGCCAAGTTTCACGACATGGACGATCATGTTTCACCGTGAGAACCAGAGTCCTTATACTTAGGAGTAAGAAATCAATATTTGATGTTGCTAAACATTTAGACGTTCTCATTACCATGATAAACAAATTACGACGCTAATAACCACCACAAAAGTCAATTAATTTACGTCATCACTCTAAATATAGAGGTTGTAACCATTCAATTTCAAGTTCAATAAATGTCCTCTCTATCTATCTCTCTTCGAAACCTTTTGTTGAGAGAGAATTGGAAAGTAAGAGCTCAGAAGGAAAATAAAGTTTAATTTTAATAAGTGATATTTATCCTGACAGTTCAGTCTATCTGCATGAATATATTTTTAATCTCTGTTTACTAATTTATATGTGTATATATATTTCAAAGACTTATTTTCCTGTTTGAAATTAAAATTGGTTAGATATTAGAGACTGAATCCAACAGTAACTTCACTAATGTTAAGCGTCACTCTGTTTTCTTGTCTTTATGAAGGTTCATTGACAGTTAAGTAATATTAGCTCGGAATTCTAGTCCTCAGCTAGTCACAGTGACTTTATCATTGATCTATAATTTAATCAGACCTAAAACAGGACTGTAGTTCTCAGCTAGCCACAGTGACTTTATCATTGAGCTGTAATTAATCAGACCTGAAATAGAACTGTAGTCCTCAGCTAGTCATAGTGACTTTATCACTGAGCTATAATTAATCAGACCTGAAAGAGGACTGTAGTTCTCAGCTAGCCACAGTGACTTTATCATTGGTCTGTCTACAGTTATCAATTTTGATATAACTCAAAATTTAGTTCTCAGTTAGTATTTACCACTAATCAAACCAGGCTGATCAGACCTGTTATAAGTCACAACTGTAGACCTCGGCTAGTTATGGTGTGTATATTGTTGCCAAATGGTAATTAATGATAAACAACTGTCGTTTGTATCTGCTTTATTCGATAATAAAGTACCTGTCTTACATGTTTGCTTCTTTCGTTTTTCGAAATCTACAAGAAAAGATGTTCATATAATTGTACGTGCTGACATCTATAAATAAGTCATGTTTACAGAAACTCACAAAATAAAGTTTTGTTACTTAATCTAGTTTGATAACAATGCCAAAGACAACACCAGATTGAAAATCGTTTGTGTTTAGGTTTATTTTATAAATTTTCTATGGGCGCGTTATGTGGTTGTGAATTTGTTTCCATTGTTGCAGTTTTTCGATTATTGTTTAAAAATTAGCTTCGACACTATTTAAACCAGAGATATGCAAAACTTCGTAATCCCTCGACAGTTGAATAACAGGAGAATTGACAGTATTAGTGACCAAAATTTATAGCGCAACATGACTTGCGATGTGAGAAAACTTAAGAATTTTTGCCACTGTCTGACTTAGGCCTAATTCACTTGTAACATCATTAAATTGTGACCAACAATTGTCTGTGGTTTTAACCAATATAAAGACTTCAAAATTAATGTATTTGTTAAACGTATTATAGAAAGGATTTTGTTGTATTATGTAATAAAATAACTTAGTCGTCATAGTTCATTATTATTTGCGGTTTGTTTGGTTTTTATTCTAGAAACTGAAGTATACATAATTATATTGTGTAACTACGTGGTTAAAACTACTTGGCCTAGTGGTTGCATTAATCATAAACCAGGCAAATAATTTGCTATAATTATCAACACCTTCATAGATCTAAAAGGTGGATTAGACATGTGTTTCCGGGGGGAGGGGTCAGAACCTGTCTAGGCTAAGTCAACATTTATTTTAGTCCGTGAGATGTGTGATAGGTATGTGCATAGCAATTTTGTTATGAACCATAACGAACTGTTCTTTCATTCCCGTAAAGATAATACCAGTCGCGATAATCAAAGCAAACCTTTGGGGGGTCGTTTAGCAAATCCGTCTGAGAAACACTGGATTGGGCCAATATTTTGAAATAGCCAAAGTGGTTACCGATTTTATTTTGAATGATTAAATAGAAAACCTAAAATGGAAATCCATTTTAATGTTGTAAGAGTCACAAAAACATAAACGGTCCCTTCCTCTCACTAACTGTTTAATATTAAACAGTTTAAATTACATAAGAAATTGTGTCCCTGCTTCAATGTCGTCATAAATTCTGTATTTGTTTATTATAAAGCACAAAAACATCAAAACTCTTTTTTATTTAGCGTTGTGTGTCCACAGACTTACCGCTGAGCCACTGAGGGGCGTTGGTGATGTTTTGTGTAATGATTTATTTTCCTACTAAACACACTTGATAAATAAGCAACGTTATAACAATAAACAAATCTGCCCAGTACTTAAAGTTGTGCTTACAAAGATTTCTCCGAAGACAGTAGCAGATTAGAAACAGAAACGTAAAACAAGCACCAGTTAGTAATACCTAATTAAGAAAAAAGTAATGAATAATTAGTAATAAAACTAAGGTTACTGATCGTTACAATCTTACCACACTTAGTGTTTATCCTACTACACCTAGTATTAATTTTACCACACTTAGTATTTATCTTTACATACCTACTGTTAATAGTAACACTCAGTGTTAATCTTACCACACCTAATGTTAATATTCACCATATCTAGTGTTAATCTTACTGTCACACACACGAATGTAAGAAACGCTTTTCTTTCCATTTAGACAAGTTAAATTAAATAACTAATAATCCATTTTCCAGTTGCAGTATAGAGAGAATATATTCCTTATTTCATATCTAGAATAGTGCTGTGTCACAGTTTTGAAGTAGATAGATGGAGAAGGGTTAGCAAACAAAAATTATATATCATATTTTAATATTATAGAACTGTCTTGTATGTCTATGTGACTACTTATCTATATAAATATAATAGTATCGTCTGTTGTATGTCCATATAGCTACTTATCTATATAAATATAACATGTTGTATGTCCATGTAACTACTTCGCAGGGTGTGGATGGATAGTTACCAAATTTGGTAAAGAAGTTTAATAGGTCCATGGAAAGATACATACAGCTTGTAGAATTCAATAATCGATAATAAAGGCTTCATTCAATGAATAACCATCGACATATAATTAACTGGTGGTGAATTTAATACTCGTTATTTGAAAGTCTTTGGACTTGTTTTTGTCACTGTGAGCTATCTGCTGTGTCTACCACATTTTAGGGGAACAAATCTTTGGCAGGAAGTGAAAGGGAGAAAATATATATAATAAAGGAGGTTAGAGAATCTGTATAAGAAAAATAAGAGTATGGTTTAAAAGAGAAAGATATAATAGAAATAAAAGCGTCAAGTGTATTAAAAAATAAAGTTCAGAAACTTTGAAAAATAACGCTAAAGATTAAGCCATCCTTAGAGAAACACTCATTAAAAGAGATAGAGTTTTCGAGGTTTAGATACCAGGAGAAGTTTGGTTTGATTGTTGTTAAAGGAAACGCCACACAATGGGCTATATATGCTCAGCCCATCAAATGACGCCGTTAGGCTTCAGACTTACTGCTGAGCCACTGGATGGCGCTAGAAAGAGTA
This sequence comes from Tachypleus tridentatus, assembly GCF_004210375.1. Lineage (NCBI taxonomy): Eukaryota > Metazoa > Arthropoda > Merostomata > Xiphosura > Limulidae > Tachypleus > Tachypleus tridentatus. The sequence continues at coordinate 49,916,140 of NC_134826.1, read as the reverse complement.
CTAAACATGGGAAAGAAAATTGTAGATGAGATGTAAAAAGAAGACAGAATTTCAGAAACAAGGTAGGTATCCCCCTCCGCAAAAAATTTATGAAAAACACGTATTATTATTTTTATGGAAAATGTAAAGATATTAAAACACTGGACCATAAGGAAGAGAGCAGTAAGATCAATAACCATGGTGGGAAGGAACATCACTGAATGGCTGTAAGCTGTTAAACACAGCACACCAGGAGAATGTACTGTCTTTTTAAAACGAGCGTGTAATAGCTGGATGACAACCGTGACGCCCAAATGACGTCATCCTGATTTTTTAGGGTTAGTGATTCCTTCCATAGCTTTATAGATTGATGAAAAACTATAATTTCTTAATAAACTTGTAGGTGAACTGCCTTTATAACCATGGATCGTAAAGAGATTAGTTAACCAATCACACTGAAGAATGACGGACTTGATGGACTTTTCTTTGTAGAACACTCTATGTCTTTTTTTCTCTGCGTGTCTCAGCGGACAATGCATTCCCATCTAAAGATAACGGCAAGCGTGACTAGATTCAGTAACATTATTGAATATTATGATGACAGGTGATAGTGAGCCAGGCCTTTGTATGAAACAAAATCTATTCACATTTTCAACAATAACTCGCATCGTGATCTTCAATTTTATATAAAACGTACAGTTTTATTTCATTTACATATTTGTGTGCATGTGTGGAAATGAAATAACATTAAAATAATTTTAAAATCTCCCTATTACTCTTAATTTGAAACAAGTAAATAAAATCGCAAAAAATAAAAAAGCATAAACTACCGATTTCGTATCCTCAAGGATATTCTTCTCTTCCTACAAGAAAGCTTTCTCCAACAATACCGACTTAACAATGTAAAACTTTCCGCGTTTTTCTATCTCAAAGTTATTGTTGTTTAAAACTCCCTCTCTGTTTTAATATAAGTAGCATTTAAAGTTGTTTTAAATTTATTAAAAATATATTTTTTATTAAATAATATCTTATACTTTTCACAAAAAATACCAAAATGGGTATATTTGGAAAATAAAAAAGGATTCTTTTATTTAAAATATATTTTATTTTCATAAAATGTATTCTCAAACGTAACTTTTCTGTTTCTCCAATATATATTTACTTACAAGAAAATACGTAAATAATATTACGTGAAGTACAACAAACTTTATAATTTATAAATATATACTGTTATTCGGCTTGGTCGGAATCTCCAACAGATAAAGGCATGCTTTAACCATTCGCAATCCAAATGTTGAAAAGCAAGGAAAAATAAACAACAGTAAATATTACTAGTATGCGATTAAGTTCGATTTTAGCGACTCACGCGGTGTGCTAGGAATTTGATCGACACATTTTCAACTAAACAATATTCAGTACAGCACAAACCAATAATTTGATCGATACGTTTTCAACTAAATAACATTAAGTGTAGCACGATCCCCTTAAAGTCATCTGTCTATTCAGTTTGTTGCAAGTACTTTAGGTTGACAGACTTATAAATTAATACACTTAAGATAGAACGATATTAAAGTGAGTTATTTACAGAATAAAAAACATAAGTAACTTAAAAAGTTCAAATGAAACTGGATTATTGATGTTTATAGCTCTTTCATGCAGTTTGTTTGTGTTTTACATATATAAATATAATATTGTTTTTCTCGTTATTATAAATGGATATGCAAAATATTTAAATCGAAATACGACATTTAAAATAATTTGTATATATTTATGGTTGGTTTGTTTTGAATTTCGCGCAAAGCTACACGGGGGTTATCTGCACTAGCCGTTCTTAATTTTGCAGTGAAAGACTAGACGGAAAGCAGCTAATCATAGCCACCCACCGCCAACTCTTGGGCTACGCTTTTACCAACAAATAGTGGGATTGACTGTCATAACGCTCCCATGGCTGAAATGACTAGCATGTTTGATGGACGGGGATTCGAGCCCGTTGCCCTCAGATTGCGAGTCGAGCGCCCTAACCATCTGACCATGCATATATTTATAGAACGTTATAACCGTCGAAAACTGGAATTTTTATATATTTACTACCGTTTTGTTACTTATATTTCATATAAAGTTAAATTAGGATTTGAAAAGTTAATATTTAGCATTCTCCGACCGAAGGACGCATGGTATGCTGAATATCTTTTTGTTTTGGTTGTTTGTATAATCTGTAATACGCTAGTGAAGGGACTAAAACTGAATCATACAAACAACCAAAACAAGAAGATATTCAGCATAAGTGGAATAAGTACGTAGCATGCCCGACACGACCACGTGGTTAAGGTACTCAACTCGTACTCTAAGAGACGTGGGTTCAAATCCCCGTCACACTAAACATGCTAGCCCTTTCGATCGCGTGGGCGTTATAAGTGACGCTATTTGTAAAAGAGCAGTCCAGGAGGTGGCGGTGGTTGGTGATGACTATCTGCCTTCCCTCTAGTCTTACACTGCTAAATTAGAGATGGCTAGCGCAGATGGCCCTCATGTAGCTTTGCGCAAAATTCAACAAACAAACAAGTACCTAGTGTTTCCAAATTTGTTTGTTTTTTGATAACCTGAACCAACGTATTGGGAGTGTTTACCCTAACGTTAAGAGATAAAAATGTTCGTCTACACTTCATAGCCACTACTTTTTGTATAAATAAAAAATTGTCCATTCGCCTCACAATGCTCATCAGATGCATTTATTCAGAATATAAATCGAAACCTTCTCTGTTTGCTAGGTGTATTTATTGAGTGTATAAATCGAAACCTTCTCTGTTTGCTAGGTGTATTTATTCAGAGTATAAATCGAAACCTTCTCTGTTTGCTAGGTGTATTTATTCAGAGTAAAAATCGAAACCTTCTCTGTTTGCTAGGTGTATTTATTGAGTGTATAAATCGAAACCTTCTCTGTTTGCTAGGTGTATTTATTGAGTGTATAAATCGAAACCTTCTCTGTTTGCTAGGTGTATTTATTCAGAGTATAAATCGAAACCTTCTCTGTTTGCTAGGTGTATTTATTCAGAATATAAATCGAAACCTTCTCTGTTTGCTAGGTGTATTTATTGAGTGTATAAATCGAAACCTTCTCTGTTTGCTAGGTGTATTTATTCAGAGTATAAATCGAAACCTTCTCTGTTTGCTAGGTGTATTTATTCAGAGTATAAATCGAAACCTTCTCTGTTTGCTAGGTGTATTTATTCAGAGTAAAAATCGAAACCTTCTCTGTTTGCTAGGTGTATTTATTGAGTGTATAAATCGAAACCTTCTCTGTTTGCTAGGTGTATTTATTGAGTGTATAAATCGAAACTTTCTCACAGTGTTTGGTGGGTGTGTCTACTAAGTGTAGAAATTGAAACGTTCTCTACCCACCTTTCAACGCTTGGGTGTGTCTACTTAGTGTAGAAATTGAAACGTTTCCTATCTGTCTCACAACGTTTGGTGGGTGTGTCTACTTAGTGTATAGACCGAAAAACAACAGTCAGTCTTGTTAGTTGGTTCCAAAAGACAGATAAAGCACTTGTGACGGTGGGCGCTGCTTGCTAGTTCTCTTTGGTTAATGGTTCAAAATTAGGGACGGCTATCCCTTGTGTTCCTAATATACTGTTGGAAAGCTGAAAAAATTCAACTTCCATTCTCGCACTGTAAATTTCAAATTTTATTTTCATAAAACTATTGAATCCAAGTCCATTTTGGGAACTAATAAATTGTGTGTAATGTAAGCTCGATTGCTTGTCCTCAGACGGAATATAAGATAGAGTTTTTTCGCGTTTCAGGGAGTAAACTTTCAGTGTCTTAAGTGACCAAATGCAGATCTTCTTTTGATTAAAATATATAATACAGGGAATCATTTTTAACATATGGAATCATGTTTTAACAAGTTAGATCATGGTCTAACACGTAGAAGTATGTTCTGGACCAATGGTTCACAAACTGCGAGCCGCGGCGAACTCACAGGGGCACCACGGGATAATTCAAATTTTCGAGGGAAACACAGTAATATTGACACCTGTCGGATACCGAGCAAACTACAAGTTCAAGGTAGTTCACATTTTTAACATTATATCGCGCTACATTCCTTTCGATTACGTTCTCGAATGTTTTTGTTTACTTGTACTTTTGGTTACGCCAGTAACTTCTTGAACTTTCTCATTTTTTATATTTTGTATATAAACACCTGTCGACTCTCCAGGTTCGTCAGTAATCGACATAACTAAAGGGTGTTGTGATCATGTGTCTGCTAGGTCTAGTGAAGTTCAATGAATTATTTTGTTGATTTTTAGTTCTTGTCCATAAAAATGCAAAGATTTTTGAACATTAATAAGAAGTGTGGGAGTAAAGAAAAGGATGGCGAACCACAGAGCAGTGGAAAAGTTGTGAAGAAACGGAAATATGACGATAGTTATCTAGATTTTGGTTTTGCTTCAATAGATGTCAATCATGAAGAGTGTCCACAGTGTGTATCGTGTTTTGAAGTCTTGGCTCCAGAGTGCATGCTTCCAAGTAAACTAAATCATCACTTAGAGACTAATCATTTTAACATGGCTGGTAAATCACGTGATTATTTTACCAGAAAGTTAAAAGAATTGAAAGAACAAAAAGATGCATTTTTGAAACAAACATCAATACCAAGCATTCTACAAGGTGGCACATAGAGACGCGAAATGTAAAAAGCCTCGCACAATGGCAGAACTGATTTTACTGGCTGCAGTGGATATGGTGAGCATTATGGTTGGTGAATTTGCGGGAATATTGCTTCAAAAGGTGCCTTTATCCAACAATACTAATAGTCGTAAAATCCAACTCATGGCTGAATACCTCAATGATCAGCTAATTGAAAAATACGAAAGGGAAAGAATTCAGGTTGCAGCTAGATGAGGCGACAGATAGTAACAAGGATGCTCATTTGACTTGCTACACACGGTTCATGGATGGTGACAAAATTGTGGAAGATCTTCTCTTTTGTAAAAGTATCACTGCAGGTACAAAGGCTCAAGACTTGTTTGAGATCCTTGACATTTTGATATGTATGAAAACAACTTAGACTGGACTAAGTGTGTTGGTGTCTGTACCGATGGTGGTCGGTCTATGTCCGGGTGTTATGGAGGATTGCAGGTACTCATACGAAACGAAGCTCTTGATGCACTGTTGACCCACTGCATAATCCACAGAGAAGCCCTTGCGTCAAAGCACTTGAGTCCTGCACTTAACCTAGTCCTGGAAAGTATGTTAAATGTGATGAACTTTATAAAAACTCGGCCACAGAAGGCGATTTAAAAAAAAAAGCAACTGCGTGTATGTGTGTTTTCTTATAGCAAAGCCACATCGGGCTATCTGCTGAGTCCACTGAGGGGAATGGAACCTCTGATTTTAGCATTATAAATCCGTGGACTTATCGCTTACCAGTGGGGAACAATAAATGTGTGAGGATGTGAGATCTGAGCACACATCTTTGTTGTACTACTGTAACTCGCGATGGCTCTCCCATGGGAATGTACTGTACCGTGTGTTCGAATTACGAAAGGATCTCTACTCTTAACTCGAAGAAGAAGAACACGAATGTGCTAAAAGCTTCTTGGATACTGATTGTTTGTAAAAATTGGCATATCTGTGTGGTCTCTTCGAAAAATTGAATGAGTTGAATCTCTCTCTGCAGGGAAGCAACACGGACATTCTGAAACTCGCAGAGAATATTTCAGCTTTTAGGAAAAGTTACTACTATGGAGAAGAAAAATGAATGAAGATGGTGGCAAAGACTGTTTCCCCTGTTACAGCAGTTTGTTACATCTAATGAAGTTGATTTGACACACGAACTAAAATCTGTTTTGAGGAGCACCTAACACAGTTCAGTGACTGTTTTGAAAATAACTTCCAGAAGATATGGAGAAATTCACATGGATCAAAGACTCCTTCAAGGCTAAGGCTTCATCTGAATTTACATCTGCAGAAGAAAATCTTATGGAGCTTCTTGTGACAAGACTTTAAAAACAAAGTTGGGCAGCTTGGAACTAACTGAGTTTTGGATATCAATAAAAGATGACTATCCGCTGCTAAGTGCTAAAGCTCAACGAATCCTAACTCCATCTGTGACGTCATATCTCTGCGAAGCTGGATTTTCGGCGACTGCTGTGATAAAAAGCAAGTATCGCGCGAAAATCAATGTGTAACAGGAAATGAGGGTGGTGGTGTCCAATCTGATTCCAAGGTTTGAGAAGCTGTACAGTGCTTAACAGGTGCACACATTCCATTAGTAACTGTGGTTATTTAAAAATGAAATAAAAATATTATTTTTACTTTCAGTTTACTTGTATTATTATTTCAAACGGCTACTAAGTAGTTAGTTGGGCCTAACTACTTAAAAAACGAAACTGTCAGGTTTTTCTTTTTGCCGAGGGGCGCCGTGAAAAAATTACTGAGACACTAAGGGCGCTGCGAACTGAGAATGTTTGGAATAAGCGGTTCTAGACTAAGTACGTGTTTCCTGAAAAAAAAAAAAACCTATGTTTTTTGCTTTGCATTTAAAACAGCTCGTATTGAAGTTCAGACAAAGCCGAAATAGTCCAAGCTTGGACTACATCTGGTGAAAGAGACAAATATCTCTAACGTAGCAGGCCTGGGCTGGCAAGGTTATTAAAGCACTCAACTAGTAATCTGAGGATCGCGGGTTCGAACCCCCGTCGCACCAAACATGATGCTCTTTCAGCCATGGGGCGTTATAATGTGATGGTCAACCCCATTATTCGTTGGTAAAAGAGTAGCCCTAGAGTTGGTGGTGGGTGGTGATGACTAGCTGCCTTCCCTCTAGTCTTACACTGCAAAATTAGAGACAACTAGCATAGATAGCCCTCGAGTAGCTTTGCGCGAAATTCAAAACAAACTCTAACGTAGCTGTGACGTGGCAAACAGGATGGTGACCTTTCGAGAGACCGTGTAATTTTGATCTGCAAAGTTTGTCTTGGATCAAACTTTGAAATGTTAACACATCATTTAACACGGTAACATCGTCATAAGAGTTTAATTGTTAGCTTATATGTTTTAAAACTTGGGTAACAAATAATTTCTGACATAAAACTCAGTTCCGAGTTGAAATCACTGGGTCATTATGTTCAATGGACATGCGCTAGTTCAAGGATGCATAACTGCATCACGTGAGCTTAGAAGGCCTTTTTATATAACAAGGTAAGAAACATAACAACACACATTTTCGTATCTGTTTTACTCTCTACGTGCATTAACTTATTACTTCGATAATTTATTATTATCCTTCAGGGGATCTCACTCACCTCTTAGTAAGGGAAGAGCAACACTAAACGGATTAAATACACGTTGGGACTATGAAATAAGCTTAGGGGAGTTAAAAGCCAACTTGCGTTTGAACATAAAACTGTTTTAAACCGATTAGTCTACGACTTACTTTAATATTAGTTAAATCGATTTAACACTATCTCCTGTTACAACGAATTGAGTTCGACCTCCTGTTGGCCAATTTCTTAGACCACATTTTCTACATACTTAACAGGTTATGTGAGTAACGACCCACTAATTTTAAACTGGTTATTTAAAAGTTGGTTTTTAACATTCATGTTGTTTGGAATTAAGCACAAAGCTATACAATAGGCTATCTGTGCTCTGCCCACCACGGGTATCGAAACCCGGTTTTAGCGTTGTAAGTCCGCAGGCATACCGCTGAGCCACTGGGGTACTTTTAACATTCATACCGAGAACTTTTCTTTTTTATCACTTAACCTGCTGCCAGATCAGGGTCTGTTTTTAACCTGCAATTTGAGTTTAATTGTGAACATGGATACAACTAATGTCTGGAAAGGCATGAATAAATGGGCCTAACATAGAATTTCTCAAGGATCTTTGTTCTTTGTTAAGTTTATCTTGTTAACTTTAATAATGAAATTTAAGTTTATCCGTTTTTGGAATTTTAAATGAGCCATTTCTGGTGAAACCTGTATATAAATTTACATATTTGAATACAAATCATACTTTTAATGTATACAATACTCTTAATTTATATAATAACATTAACATATACAATACTCTTAATACACATAATAACATTAATACACACAATGCTCTTAATATACGTAATCGTACCATGATGGAACTCTTACTTAAATGATAATGAAAAAACCTTTTGATTACGCAGTGTGCAGCCCCCAACTTCGCGAAAATTTTATCTGTTTGCAATAGGGTCACTACTTTCCCGTTTAGCCTCCGTTTCCGTCACAGAGAACCATTTTTCTCCATTTTCAGGGTGCAGATATGATGTCATGAATACGTCACACGCAGATCTAATGCACTGGCGCCACGGATAATTAAAAGTTTTGTTTTGGAATTTCGCACAAAGCTACTCGAGGGCTATCTGTGCTAGCCGTCCCTAATTTAGCAGTGTAAGACTAGAGGGAAGGCAGCTAGTCATCACCACCCACCGCCAACTCTTGGGCTACTCTTTTACCAACGAAAATGGGATTGACCGATACATTATAACGCCCCCACGGCTGGGAGGGCGAGCATGTTTGGCGCGATTCGGGCGCGAACCTCACATTACGAAGCGCACGCCTTAACGCGCTAGGCCATGCCAGGCCCCTAATTAAAAGTAATCTTTCTACTTAGAAATAGTAGAAGTGATCGTCCCTAAAAAAATAACTTTTAAATTAAATAGATAAATCTAGAAACATTATTACGATTACTTTCAATTCGCCACGACAAAGAATGTGAAGGTTTTGAACCGAAAACAAACGTTATTTACTTTTATTACGTAAGTAGAAACACGTGAACTCTCTTGTACTTTTAATGCACATAATATTTAATACATACAGTACTCTTAATACACATAACGTCCAGGTTACAAACCGCTCTCATAAAAAATCTTAAGTAAAGCGACATTTTAAACCAATTTATCTGTTAAAAAACCCAAGTACTTGCTTAGTAGATCCTAAGCCTATTCTTTACTCAGCGTTTAAAAATAAATCACATCACATTCTAGTTTGTCATTGAACATTGGCCAATTGAACCTATTTCTTACACAGCGTGTCGTGACGTCAGAGATTCACTTCACTTACTCACTTGCTTGCGGGCACTACATCTAAGGGTCGCGGGTTCGAATCCCCGTCACACCAAACATGCTCGTCTTTCAGCCGTGGGGACGTTATAAAGTAACGGTCAATCTCACTATTCGTTGGTAAAAGAGTAGCCCAAGAGTTGGCAGTAGGTTGCAATGACTAGACGCATTTCCTCTAGAATTTCATTGCTAAACTAGAGACAGTTAGCTCAGATATCTTTCGTGTAGCTTTGCGCAAAATTCAAACCAAACGAAACTGTTCTCCAGGTTTATGGCATATATATATATATTACGTGAGCAGCAGTTATAGATCCAGAAAGTGACGTTTAAATTGGATTTTTTTAAGCCCTTGAATTATTTATGTAATACATTACAGAACCTACAGATTGTCTTGAAGTCACTGTGGTCGCTTCCAAGTGAAGTATGTTCCATGAGAAAAATGTTATTAACATCGCTAAAAATCAATATGTGTTAGCATGTGAGTCTAGCGTGGTCCAGCAGACGGAATGCTAGATCTGGAACCGTAAGTACATTATAACTGTGACTATCAAATCCTACTATTCGATTATAGCGACCAAAGATTTGTCGAAAGGTCGTGGTAACTAGGTGCTTTCCCTCTAGTCTTTAAATTCAAAATTAGGGACGGCTATGTGCAGGTAGTCCTCGAATAGCTTTGTGCGAAATTTAACAAAACAACAAACAAACTGTTCGTACGTGTAAGAGCCCGGCATGGCCAGGTGGGTTAAGGCATGCGACTCGTAATCTAAGGGTCGCGGGCTCGCGTCCCCGTCGCACCAAACATGCTCGCCTTTTTAGCCATGGGGGCGTTATACAGTGATGGTCAATCCCACTATTCATTGGTAAAAGAGTAGTCTAAGAGTTGACGGTGTGTGATGATGACTAGCTGCCTTCTATCTAGTCTTACACTGCTAAATTAGGGACGGCTAGCGCAGATAGCCCTCGTGTAGCTTTTCGCGAAATAAAAAAACAAACAAACAAATAATCGTACGTGTAAATCACACTTATATTAAGAGTTAGTCAAGAGAAACAATCAATTTCAAGTTGAAACAACAAACCTTCTGTGAATCTGTTCGGGCGCGATTTCTTGTACTTTGGAAAAATACGTTGTTTTTTGACATTAAAAAATTTCAGCAACTGTATGAGGTGCAGCCTTTATCACACCTAAACACGTATTTAGAAAAATGTTTTAGGGGTCTGGAACTTTTATACGAAAGCCTTATTTCTGTTAACATCAAATAATAAAGTAATAATAAAGAAAATAATTTTTTATGGATTTAAAAGTTATATAACTCGTTGCAAGCTAATTGAACAAGAAATAGAAAAGTGTCATTTTACGTTATTTCAGGTATTTAGACAGACCGTATACTTATAGTAATTTCACAAATCTCACGTTTACAATTTAAGTCTGGTCTGGTGTTGTCTGGTGGTTAGTGTGCTCGACTGTCAGTCTTAAGGTCACTGGTTCGAATCCTCGTCATTGAACATGCTTTCACCTGTGGGGGCCGTCAGAAGTGAAAAACCATCCCACTATTCGTTGGTAAAAGAGTAGCCAAAGAGTTGGTGGTGGGTGGTGATGACTAGCTGCCTTCCCTCTTGTCTTACACTGTAAATTAGGAACGGCTACCGCAGATAGCCCTCGTGTCGTGTAGCTTTGCGCGAAATTCAAAAACAAACAAATCAACGTAAAAATATTTCATTTCTATTTCTGACAAAGCTACTAAGACAATTTGACACCGTCCTTAATTTTCAATCACTAACAAGCAAGATGGCAGCAACTCGTTAGGCTGAGGGATTGACTGTCATTCTTAAAACGCATGTACAGCGTAAAGTAAAGGAATATTTTGTAGTATCGCAACACAACTGTCCCCCGCTGATACAGTGGTAAGTTTACGGATTTACAACGCTAAAATCATTGGTTCGATTTCCCTTGGTAGACTCAGCAGATAGCCCAATGTGGCTTTGCTATAAGAAACACACACACACATAAACACAACTTGCCAGTTTCTGGATTAAGAGCGCCACCACACGGTCAGTCTGCGCTTAAATAAACGAATTAGGTTGAGACAGATGTTACATTAGCTTTTATAGACGAACACCTGTAATTTGTCAAATTTTCTAAATACTAGGACTCATAAATTATAACTTTTAAACTATAATTTAAATTTTGGAAGTACATGAATATACGTATATATAACTTAAATGTATCTGTATATATTAATTGTAGATATAAAACCTTACCTCATGAGTTTCTCTTCCTTTCATAATAAACAAATATCTGTCTGTCCGTCTATCTACATCCTAGAAGCTCTATAGTACAATATCTTTAAAATTACTTTATCAAGATATTAATTTCTTCTTCCTATTCAAATATTTTCCACTTAATTCTTTGAAAATTTTCATCCTAAGTTAACTGATAAACCAGCAACACTTGGAGTTCAAAGCATTTATCATTTTAAATGTGTAGAACGTGACAGTGTGCAAAAGAAGATTGCATTAGTAGAATCTCTGTTATCTTGAGAAAGATATAAGAACTTCCATCTTGTCATTTAGTAGCACTTCGTTCAAGCTAGATACTTCGAAAAACAAGAAAAACCGTGTGTAAGTTGTCAAGCAAGAATCACTTAAAGTGTCTCTTCAACATTAAGAGGATAAAGAATACGTCGTCACAGAGGGCGCTTTTCATTTTACATAATAAGCTTTGAAGAAAGTTTAAAGAATTTTGGAAAGACTGCATTATTTCTGTTAATGCTAAAAATAACATGTAAAGAGTGTTACATAATAAAAGTGATCCGGAAACGACAACGTGGTTTAAAACTTGAAACGTCGTAATAATTATTACTAAGTAAACTTTGTAATTTACTTCAGTAAAAATAATAATCATAAAGGCACGGCATGGCCAGGTGGTTAAGGCACTCAACTCATAGTCCGAGGATCGCAGGTTCGAATCCTCGTTACACCAAACATGTTCGCCATTTCAGCCGTGGGAGCGTTATAATGCTACGGCCATTATTCGTTGGTAAAAGAGTAGCCCAAGAGTTGGCGGTGGGTGGTGATGACTAGCTGCCTTCCCTCTAGTCTTACACTACTAAATTAGGGACGGCTGGCACAGATAGCCCTCGAGTAGCTTTGCGCGAATTTCAAAAACAAACCAATAACCATAAGCGAAATTTAAAATTGATATAATGTTTTTTTAATATTTTCATAAAATATTTCTTTACGTTTTATTTAGTTAATGATTTTGCTCTCTTGGTATAACATTTTTTTAATTAATATAAATTTTTCAGAAGTTTAAAAACAGTTATAAAATATTTTTTCTTCTTTCTTTGAATATATTCTACTCATTCACCCTCGTGAGTGCGTTATAACGTTACAGCCAAACACACCATTCGTTGGTAGAAGAGTAGCTCAACATTGGATAGAGTTCATCAACTGCCTTTCCTCTAGGCTTTCACTGCTAAATTAGGAACGCACTAGCGTAGATAGCTCTCGTGTAGTATGCAATTTTCCCTTTGAACCAACTCTTACTCAAGGTGAGGATGGAACTAACTTTTAGTTTGACACATTACTCGTAATCTCTGGAAGAGACACGTGATCTTCTATATTTGTTATAACTCTGTTGTTTGATTCACGTCAACCTCTACGAATGACTTTCTATTTTATTATAATTCTTTTGTTTGATTCACGTCAAACTCTGCGAATGCCTTTCTATTTTATTATAACTCTTTTGTTTGATTCACGTCAAACTCTACGAATGACTTTCTATTTTATTATAACTCTGCTGTTTGATTCACGTCAAACTCTACGAATGACTTTCTATTTTATTATAACTCTTTTGTTTGATGCACGTCAACCTCTACGAATGACTTTCTATTTTATTATAACTCTTTTGTTTGATTCACGTCAACTTCTACGAATGACTTTCTATTTTATTATAACTCTTTTGTTTGATTCACGTCAACTTCTACGAATGACTTTCTATTTTATTATAACTCTTTTGTTTGATTCACGTCAACCTCTGCGAATGACTTTCTATTTTATTATAACTCTGCTGTTTGATTCACGTCAAACTCTACGAATGACTTTCTATTTTATTATAACTTTCAAACAGACAAACAAAAAATTAATAAGAATTAAACAAACTATCTGACTGGCGGGCTGACACTAACAGACAAACAAACTAAATCATGCACCGATTAATATGCTCGCGCATTCAGTCTAGCTTAACTTAATGTTTCTATATGACTCAAATTATTTCTAAGTTTTGAAGAAAGTTTCAGACATTAAGACTTACGCAGAGATGCCAACCATTATGATTTGAGCGTACTCATTACGATATTGGTGTATACATTACGACTATACGCTCATACAGAGAAATATTACAACTTGTTGCAACTTCCAAATTATTATATATTATATAGGTCTATACAATAAAGTGATAAATTGTTCTCCCAGGGCTTGAAAGGGGTGAACATAAAATTTCTAGTGAGATACAACTACATTTTGATAATAAATAAAAGACATAGTCCAAATGGCGATAATTATGTTTATGCTTGAAATAACAAAAAAATATTTGTATCTCCGACGTCTACCAATAGTTTGAGTGCGTGGGGGAATCCATAGTTATGTCATCAGTGCTTGTTAGCCAATCTGCCCTCGCGTAGATGGGTATTTCTCGTTTTCTAAGCGGCATAGAAACACCAATGCGATCGTTCACAAGATGGAAAAAAAAAGAGGCTTCATTTACCAGGTTGTCTTGTTTCTGGCAAATTTAAAAGGACTAAAACTGTAAATCAAAAATTTAGGAAAGAGTATAGTGCAAAATATTTGGTCATTGCATCAAAAGTCAGTGACAGTCATGCGTTTTGTACAGTTTGTCATATCGATTTTTCTGTAACGCATGGCAGGATAAACGATTGTTCCAGACATACAAAATCGGCATCTCACCAACAAAAGGCTGAGGCGAAGTAAAAAACGATGCAGATAACGACATTTATGAGTAAAAATTCAGAATATGAAACCATGAATGCAAAAGTAATGTTCACGCAATTTATCATTGCTCATAATTCATCCCTAGCTGTAGCCGATTATGCAGGACATCTATTCAGAAATATTGTTCCCAAACTCTGATATAGCGAAAAAATATGGCTGTGCTAGAACCAAAACTACAGCCATTGTACAAATGTTGGGTTGTGAAGATGACAAAATGATTTCAAGCATACTTACTTACAATGTTTACAGTTTAGCCACAGATGGATCAACAGACATGGATAACTCAAAACTGTATCCAGTGGTTGTACGATATCTGTACGGACTCTGACTACAATCATTACGCTCAGTCATTTGAAATAGTTGGCATCTCTACTACGTTCATCTTATACGTAAAACGTCCTTCCCTGTAAGTACTTAAGATTAATTTCTTGAAACTTCTGAGTTATATATATATATATATATATTACATTGAGTAATCTTAACCGAGATAGTAAATATCCATTGTAATGTCATCTATCATTATGTGATCTAACGATAAACAGATGAACATTTTATTGAAAAGAATAATATTTTTTACAAGTCTGACACAGAGAAAACAATGATTTCAACAACGAACATACTTCGTGCGATAACCACGACAAACTTTAAGCTATAACTAACAGCTGTATATGATTAGATGAGTATTATGAGGTCATTAGATGCTAAATTTTATAAATATCGTCTGCAAGCTCTCTTAAGAACAAAACTTTGAATCTACTTAATTCATTCTTAACAAAACATGAAGTAAAATTACTCATGCATTAACTTACTTTTTACAGAGAGTCCTTATTCATCACAACGATACAGAAATACGCTTTATGAGACGGAGATTTTACATCGAACACATGACCGTAATAGGAAACACTTTCGGGTGCTTAATGTAGTTAATCCATGTGCATTAACAGGTGGGGCTTATACTCATTAGTGTAAAGTTTGAAAACGTAAATAAACTTAGTTTATTCTTACATCGTTTCGATATACCCTAACATTGGTGTTTTAAGTTCGTTTATATATATTTTCTTGACTCATCTTCTGCGTTTCTGTTGGATTCCTAGCGGTAAGTCTTCTCGAACTCTGAATGCAACGATTCGTGGTTCACGTCCTACAGTTTGAAGAACGCTTTCTACTCTTTGGGCCTATTGTTTACTAGAATGCTGACAGTTCGGTCAGATAAGACTAATGAGGACTGAGAGGCTCTAAAACCTACAAAAAACAACAATGAGCAACCTAGAATTAAAGGATATAAGTTTAGGAAAAATAATTCCTTTATAAAGAAGCTTATGGTACACGTAACTCAGTACAGAACATACACACAATCTGCCTCTCTGTTTTTCACTTTATTTTTTTAAGAATAAATTTATAGTGGCTTTACCATTTAAGAACTTTTTTATTTTTTCAACAGCATGTTCGTCTCCAGAAAACAGTAATGGAGAAAATTCTCTTCAACCCTCAACCCCAGCAACTTTTGCTAGCTCTAAGCGAGCTTTCAAAGAAAATGTTATTGGACTTCACAACGGTAAGTTAATGAATAAATGTAGGTTTCTCGTGTATAGAGTACTGGCAGTTTGAGTCACGATACAATGTATATCAATTCAGACAACGCGTTATGACTGCAGAATAAGTAAGATGTATTATCTTTAAATGTGTAATAATAGCAACACACTAAAAACCTTTAATATACCTGATAAACCACTATCTAAAACTCTATTTACAGTAGTCAGTCAAATATACCGATCTCGTTTCAACGGATTTCTTTTGCATCTTAGGCTCAATAAATTATATTCTTGTGAAACCCTCTCTCGTCCAAGAGAAAGCAAGGGAACAAAAAATGAACTGATTATTTTAATTATGAAAGTTTTAACGGGATTTTTAAAATTCTACTGAGCGATTGAACGATCTACAAATTATTAAAAGTATAAATTATTAGTAAAAGTTTTATCCTCTGCAAAAAAGAGAAAAAAATAATTGATCATCTCCAAGTTTTTGAGAAAAAGGAAATAGAATTATTCACTAAACTCTACTCTAACGTCCAATAACATACAAAATATGTAGATACCAAAGAAACTTGTGAACAATATTAAATCAGCTCTGCTTATTTTAATATATTGAAGGGACGTGAACATATGTAAAATGATATTTGCCTGGTGGCGAGCTATTGAAATTTTACTCTAGTTTCTCAGCTGAAATTGTAAGTGGTACAATAACTTCAAATTGGGTTACTAATAAAGGTTGAGAAAACAGAGGTCGCTTGTTGGGTAAATTTTGTCGTTGTGTGTGCAGATTAGGTGCTATTTTTCAAAATCTGTGGAGTTTGTTTTTGAATTTCGCGCAAAGCTACATAAGGGCTATCTGCGCTACCTATCCGTAATTTAGCAGTGTAAGGCTAGAAGAAAGACGGCTATTCATCACCACCCACCATCAACTCTTGACCGTCACATTCCAACGCGTCTACTGCTGAAAAGGTGAGCATTATTGGTGCGACGGGGATGCGAACCCTGGGCCTTGTGTCATTTAATTCAATCTAATAGTATTAGCTGATATGTTTAATATGCGAACAGCTGGGGCACCTGGTGTCACTTAGTTCAACCAAATAGTGTTCACTTAAGCTTTTACAAGTATACAAGACCTCACAAGCAAAGCAAATTCAGATTAATTTTCATGGTAGCAAGATCATACCAGTAGAACCAGCGACGGTTTTTTATTTGTTTGTTTTAGAACAAAATCACTGTAGGTCATCAGCCGTGTCATCCATGAGAAACCAACCCCATACTATCTGTATTGCAAGTCTGTAAAGTTACAGCTGACCCACGAGCTGGGGTACAGGCGACACCTTAAAGAGAAGCCCAGACGGCACCCCTTCTCACACAGAAACCCCCTAAATTCTGATGACCTAGGTGTACCCGTAAGACCGAGCCTACGTATGGTAAATCGACACTTGAAATTAAAAGTTAGGGTTTACTGTACATAATTCGAAGAATTCTTCAAATCTCTTTACTTCCGTAGGTATTTATGAACCGTGGATTCCCATTAAAAATTAACTTTGACAGAAACTAAAGTCTGTTTTCTGTCAATACGTGTTCTGCACTGGGTCAGAGACCATTCGAATAACCCCTGAAGAAATTAAAGGAAAAAGTGTTACAATACGTCACCCACAACACCTGTTGTAACCGGTGCTAACACAGCCTTTCGTTTAATAACAAGGATCACCAAGCAGAATGAAACAAAACAACCATAGTAAGAGTCTAGGAGTTATTTATATTATGCGTTTTCATGAACAACTGTTTTGGTGTGGAACACATTAAGCACATGAATTTTAAGTATTATAATTTTGTTTTGGGTTATTTATAAATCAGATTTTTGGGGTAAGAATTAATACTATATCATTTCTTATTTTTATTATTTGTATTTTACTTCAATAAACTTGAATATTATTGATAACAACTGACAAACCAGCAAGTTTATAAACTTAGAACGCTAAAATTCTAGGTTTGATTCCTTGCGATGGAAAGAGTGCACGAGTAATTTTGCGTCAAAACAAGTTAAAAAACAAAAATTTTGACCACGCATGTTTCTTGTAACGAATTTAATATTAATATATATATAATATCTACGTTTGTTTCAGTATATTGTTAACTGTTCTCTAAATTTGTGCCCCCCTCCGTCATTGGACAGTGGTACGTCTGCGGACTCACATCGCTAGAAACCTGGTTTCGATATTCATGATGGGCAGTGCACAGATAGCCCATTGTATAGCTTTGTGCTTAATTCCAAACAATCAATTAATATAAAAAACTCTAAATTTGTAGAAGATTCTCGAAAGTAAGAATCAACAATATGTGATTTACAAAAGCACTAGCGTATCTTCAGATATTGCTGTGCCAAGTGAACTTTCTAGAATTTCAGTGATGACGAGAAATTCACTTGTTGAGAAATTTATATGCAAAAACGGCTCGTTTGGGCTGAGAAAACACTTTACATAGAAGAGCGAACAACGTTTCGACCTTCTTCGGTCATCGTCAGGTTCACAAAGAAAGAGGTAACTGACCGGAAGCTGACCACATGTTTGAAAGGGGTTGTGTAACTGTGTGTCGAAATGTAGAGGGCGGTATTAGATGTTTGAATATATAATTTATTATATTAATATAGGTATAAAGGCGTTCCTTTATATTGGTTTATTTTGGGTTTAAGTTGTTGTATAAGTAAGGCTTCTTTAATTTTACGTTTGTTTATGTTTGTTTCTTTATTTAGTATTTGAGTGTTTTCTATGGTTATGTTGTGTTTATTTGACTTGCAGTGTTCGAAAACGTGTGAAGGTGACTTTTTATTCTAGAATTTCGCCTAAAGATTATAACTAGAAGCGCCAAGAGACAGATTAAGGTATTGTTAGTTTGCTACAGTCAGCATACAATAAGCCTCGGAAGCTATAATTGTAACAAACGCTTATTGATCAGAAAACTATAGATATTTGACCAGGAATGTTTATAGATTTTGAATATTACGAAATTCATTAAATTAATTTCGAATATTAATTTTTCTACGAGGACATTAGATATTCTCGTCGGTGGAAACTTTCATGTGCTTCAAGCTAGCTAGCCGTCATGAAAAGTGTACCTGTGAATAAACATAGAATTAATTTGCTCGACGTGAACATAGAGAAAAGATTCAGTTCCAAACCAGATAGAAAACTCAGTACTGTTTGTAACTTTGTAAAACTGTTGTATATAAATCATTATTTGTAATAATCGTTATTATAAAGTGTATTGTTATCTGTTTATTAAAATATATTTGTGTTAAGAAAGAAAATTCTGTGTATCAATCTTGTTGGCAAATATTATAAATTTGATACATATTAACATTTAATTAACTTTTAAATTAAAATTTCCGGCTGTTTGAAATCGTAACACGTACCGTACGTAACATAATAAATTGGAGACTCGTCCAGGATAAATTACAATACGTAACATTCTGCAGTGACGTCAGCATTAATCCATGTGTTCAGCAAGGGAAAGTTTTATTATTATGATTTCCCTATCAGTAGGTCCCAGCATGACCAGGTGGTGAAGGCACTCGACTTGTAACTGGAGGGTCATGGGTTTGAATCCCTGTCACATAAAACATGTTCGCCCTTTCAGCCGTGGGGGCATTATAATGTCACGCTTAATCCCACTATTCGTTGGTAAAAAGAGTAGCCCAAGAGTTGGCAGTGGATGATGATGACTAGCTGCCTTTCCTCTAATCTTACGCTGCTAAATTAGAGACTGCTAGCGCAGATAGCTCTCGTGTAGCTTTGCACAAAATTCAAAACAAACAAACCAAACCCTCTCAGCAGATGCACGTCGCGAACAAAACAATCGGTCAGTGTGAAAGAGTCAATAGCCTCAGATCTAGTAATCTTTCTCAATCTTTGCTCTAAGAATAGCATGTAAAATATGTTTATCTATGTCATTCTATTTATCTACGTGAAATATACAACTGGTTTGTAAAAGACCAGGTGAATTTTGCCTAGATCTATCTATATGTCTGAAATAAATAAATATGCTGTAAAAAAACTTAGCCTACACATCTCAATTTATCTACCTGGGGTAAATAAGTACTTCTATAAAATAATAAGGAAAATTATTCTGAAAAGATATTTTATGAATACATACATATATATATATATATATATATATTTGTTTGTGTAATAAACTGGCTGGTTTTTTGCTCTCCCTTATGTCTGTCCATTTATCTGTCCTTCCGTCTGCTCGTTCTTCCATTCATCCACCTGTAAGTGCAGAGAAGATATTCCTTCTAAAAACTAATTATTTCTTTACATTTTCTACTTCTTGGTTGTTTTCATCTCTAGTGTTAACATTCAACAATCAAAGTTAGCTGTTTAGTGGATTTTTCTTCTGGCTTAAATGTTTTGGCTGTTAAGTACTATTGTGTTATACCAGTAAATAAAAACAAACAGCACGTGCGATAACATTCCTACATTTTTTTCATGTCTCGACAAACAAACAAAGGAAAGTCCTCCCCTCTCTTTTTCTTTGGTTGTTGTAGAGACTTCAAAATCGATTATTTTATCTTTTTGCCGTTAGCAACTTGACATAAAAATTATTTTAACTTGAAGAATCCAAACCACATCAGTATATCGACATGTAAATGGAAGATGAGCCACAGAATATTTTAATTTTTTTTCTTCTCGTTGGTGTTAGCAAAAGAAAAAATCTATAACTGAGAGAGTAAGGTATGTTTGTTTGTTTGTTTTGAATTTCGCGCAAAGCTACACGAGGAGTATCTGCGCTAGTAGTCCCTAATTTAGCAGTGTGATATTAGAGGAAAGTCATCACCACCCACCGCGAACTCAAGAGCTACTCTTTCATCAGCGAATAGTGGAATTGACCTTCACATTATAACGCCTCTATGGCTGAAAGGGCGAGCATATTTGGTGCGACGGGGATTCGAACCCGCGGCCCTCAAATTACGAGTCGAACGCCTTAACCCACCTGGCCATGCCTGGCTGCTGCCCGAAATTCTAAACAAACCAAACCCAAAGGACGGAACGTGTTTTTTTTGGTTCTTTCTCGGATACGATATAAGAATAATCAGTCCCTGTGTTCACGATCTGGACACGCTACAATTAGCCCAAACCCAAAACTTCTAACTTTAAAATACATAGTATCAATATCTGGTACATGGACGAAACATCCAATTAACCTTTGTAAATTTTCATTTGTTAAGGCTATAAATATAAAACATTTTCATTTCATAACAGTTGTATAGAACGCTGATTGTCCAGTATTATTTATAGAATTGTAATTACCTGTTTCGCAAGTCGACCCGGTCCAGCCGGGCGAACAAGAACATTTGTTAGGTTTCTTGCATGTTCCTCTATTTTCACAAATAGGCGAACAGATCGCTTAGAGAAAAACATAAACAAGAAACTAGCATTAAACAAGATAAATATTAACAGAATGTTGAAGAACACATTACATTTACATACATGTTTATGTTGTACTTTAATGGACTTTATTTACCAAAACGTTTAGAAAATCGCGAACGAAAGCGCGTCTTGATTTCACGCTATAAATGTTCCGAACTGCCAACTTAGCGATGCCACTGGCGCCTGCAGGACTGCATAACACCAGTTCAAAGACTGCTTTTACAGCCACATAATATTTACAGAACATCGTACCACTGTATATTTCTTTAATTACATTTTCTGAAGAAACAAGTATCATGCCAGTTTGAAAAATAAAAGCTTTCGTTGCTAGTTTACTCGGATCACTTACTGAACCATACTAAAATTTCTACTTTTGAGTGTGCGTTCTTACAACGTTAGAGAGAGCGTACTGTGGTTTAACGTTTCACAAACACATGAGTGTGACTACCAAAACAATTTCTGGAGTAAACCAGAAATAATATTTAGACAACATAAATGATTACAAACGAATCTTTGACACAAACAAACGTTTATATCGCTGAGACAGGAAGATTCTACACGCTCATTCCTTATAACATCGTAATCGAATATTACACTTTTATTCCACTCAGTTATAAAAGCTTCTAACACCGAAATCTGATTATAAAAGTTTAATATGCCATTTCAATCGAGCGGATAGGAATACCACTATTTTGCTTTCGACTTCTGCTTACGTGTTCATGAAAATAAACTGGAATTTTGAACCTGAACGTCACCCTTCGTATACACGCTAAACTATCAGCCTTGGGGGTTTAGGCAAAACTGTTCCCACGATTGAACTAAAGACAAATATAATGGCAGCTGCCACAAGGGTTTTGACCCACTTTTTTAATTGAACAACACTGTGCTTACAGCGCAGCGTGTTTGGTTGTGTCATGTCTTGAACTCCGCGTTCTTCAATCCAACACACTAATCATTTGGCTACGTTTGGTCCAGTTGTTCATCTTATAGAAACTCACAGATGTAATTTTTTCGGACTTTGATGAGAAGACAAGTTAGTTATTATTTATAAACTAAGTATGGGAATACGAATAATGGGATTGAGCCTAACATTATAACACCCCCACGACTGAAAGGGCGAGCATGTGACAGGGATTCGAACCCTCGACCCTCAGATTATGAGTCGATTGCCTTATCCACCTGGCCATGCCTGGTCTGACAGTGTAAGTGTTTTATTTTTAAAATATCAAGAGCAAACGAACGTGAGGGATAACCCATCACACTAGCGACTTTGATGATATTCATAAATTAATGTTATATAAAATCTATATATCCTAAAAACTTTCACATACTGCTTCTGTCACATTTCAAGTGTTTGTTTTCCTTCAGACGTTTCAAAAGGATATAGACATTGAAGTTCTCTCAAACTGGAAATCTTCATGTATACATATATATTTTAGTGAAAATAATTATATTTTAATGAAATTAAATAAGTAAAATCATTTGGAAGGACTGCGTTAAAAAACAACAAATCCAAACCTCTGACTAATTATAGAATTTGTTATTTTAACTCAAAAACAAGTCGAAACAAAAACGAATTAAACAAAAAATGCTGCATCAACTGAAAAGATCCCAGGGTACAAGCTGCAATATGGGATTATAAAATGTAATATCTTGGACAGTTATTACGGATGCATAATATATATTCTAGCTGGTAAAGAAATAACAAAACAGAACGATACAGTTCAGAAACTCATAGTGCATTCAACGATATCCTTCATTAACAACTATGATAATTTAACCAAGGTTTCAGTTTTGTTTTCTGTTGTGTTAGCTAATATAATCTCTAATATGGTCATGGAATTGTTCTATGAAATGATATACAGAAAACAAAGTTTCTGGATACTGAGGGATTCATCAATTGACTAATAGTTCTGATGTATTGGGTGTTTAGGAAACCGAAAAATTAAATATTTTTAAACTCATTGTGTAGGCTAATTTGACCTGAAGGAAGACAGCATATACACTGCAGTGACTTGAACAAAGTTGCTTGAATATGCTTTTGGAAGATGGCTTAAAGAATGAATCAGCAATATAAACATCTACACGCTTTTGGTAAAGAAAAGGAAGCAACAGTCATTAGGGTTAGTGCTTTATACAGTTTGGCAACCATAAAAGGAAGGGGAACAGTATAACGGTTTGTAATTCAGAGATTTAGTTGGTCTGATGGTCTTTAAAAAACGAAACTATTTATTGGTTGAGTAACAGAAAGTCCTGTTTTGTTAACTTTTTCACGAATAATACAGTTTCCTTTTGTTCGAATAACGAAAATACTTGGAGTGTTTGGTGAATGTAAGATTTCTATAAGTAACATAGCTTTTTTCCTGCATCTGTCATAAATACGTAGAGAATTAAAAACGTTTTTAGGCTTAACAAAGTTAAAGAAAGCGAGTATACTTTACAGAAGAAAAAAATCTGTAGTTAGTGAACAACATCGTAGAATGTGTACTCTAAAATTAGAGGAACAGCTTCAAACCAAACAAAAAGGAGTAATGTAATAATGTTATTGGATAAATTATTAATAGTTCACATCTTGTTGTACAGTTGGTCGACCACTACGGGACAAGCGCTGTTATTAGTTTTGGAAGCACAAAAACTTTCGTCTGACAGCAGAGCGAATTACATTTTGCTCTCTATTGGCTAGGTTTCAAAACCAGTTTCTTTTTCCAAACTTCTTCTGGTCTATAACACTTCACAAGATATCGTACCATTGACGAAGTTAAATAGATTGAGATTCGAATTTTCGACCAAACAAAAAAGGCAATAAAAGAGTGTTGTTGAGCACAGAGCTGCCCAATGGACTTCCTGTGCTGTGTCTATGGAAATAATCAATCTCTGAATTTTAAAGTCTTTGAGCTCTGAACTGCCGTCAGTGTTGCCAAACTTTTTCCTTTAACAGTTCCAAGCGAAAACTTAAAATTGTGGAATTAGACACTAAGAGTTTAATACTGTCTTGTATCGAATCACCTATGATCTGAATATTTAGTTATTAAGAAGAAAAATTTGATTATATAATTGTAATTTCTACCAGAAGGACTGCAAAAGTTCAACAACAAGCATGTACTTAGTCCACGTGTTAGAACATGATCCCACATGTTTGGACATTACTATAAGTGTTAGAAAATGATTTCACTTCTTAAAACATGATCTCACGTGTTAGAACAAAACTCCCTGTATTATATATTATATTCCAAAGGACACCACCATTCGGTCAATTAAAAAAACTGAAAGTTTCATCCCTAACACACGAGAAGACTTTATTTTCTTATCTCATATTCCTCTTGTGGGCAAGAAATCGAGTTTAAGATACACGAAAGTCCTTAGCTCCATAATAATAATAATTACGAATAACTGGCAAACAACGCAAAACCTTCTACGATTTAGGTCATCAGGTGATGTGTTGTCATTAGCATAGTTAAAATATATCACAGTTGGACTGTGTAAACACTCTACAATAAATTGTAAGTAATAACGTAAGTTCCTCAAGAAATAAAATTCCACGTTTCATTTTGGTATATATAATTTTAACATCAGTACCATGATCATTTGATGTTTGTTTCTGCTGTAAGATACAATTAGGTCTGACATGCCCAGGTGTTTTTGAATTTCACTCAAAGCTACATGAGAGCTACCTGCTCTAGCCTAATTTAGCAGTGTAAGACTAGAACGGAGGCAGCTAGTCATCACCTCTCACCGCCAACTCTGAGGCTACTCTTTTACCAACGAATAGTGAGACCCCCCGTGGTATTTCTGAGGACTTATACTGCTAGAAAAGGGGTTTTGATACTGATGGTTGGTAGAGTCCAGATATCCCTTTTTATAGCTTTGTGCATGAAAACAAACAAACAAACGAATAGTGAGATTAACCGTAACATTATAACGCCCCGACGGCTGAAAGGGCGAGCATATTTGGTGGGACGGGGAATCGGACCCGCGACCCTCTGATTATGAGTTAAGTGCCCTAACCACCTGGTCACGTAAGGTCGATTATTTCGTATAAGATAACCAATCACAATTATTATGTAACACTTACTTTGGTCCTAAAACATTGTAATGCTGTTTCATATATACACTGGCAAATAATAATTGATTTGTGAAACGTATTTAGTCCTAAAAAACGTTTTAAAATGGTTTTATTTATAAGATGACTGAAAAAATTGTATGAAACATATTTAATCCTAAAATTGTAATTCTGCTTTATCTCGTATAAGTCGGCTAAAGATAACTATGTTATGAAACATAATATACTTTTCTAATTTATAACATAATCAAAAATATTTTGTGAAACGTTTTAAATCATCTAAATAGAACTTAGAGAGAGAATGTATCGATCCATACTTGTTTTTATTCTCTTTTATAATTCAGGATTTATAACCAAACTTCATTTTGGTCATGCAGGCCAATTAGAAAATTCTAATTTTAATTAAAAAAATATTAAGAATTATTTTAAACCATTCAAATCATTTCAAATTGTTACAAAAAATGTATGAAGTGGAAAATATTATAAAATCCGTTATTCAAACTACTATTATTAATAATCATTTGCATTCAAAGAATTTGAACACAGAAGACCAATATTTTACTGAAACAGTTTTTTATTAGTCCGTCTCTAACTTGTAAATAACGTAATTTTGTTTTTAATTTTTATTTTACGTTGTCAGAATATAGTTTTTAATGACATCACTTGTTTTTTATACGTCAGAAATGAGACTTTTCATTTTCTTCTTTGCCACATTAAAAGAAAACATCTCTAAGTTACAATGCAGTAGTTTTTTAAGCTATACCCACGCCCAGCATGGCCAGGTGGGTTAAGGCGTTCGATTCGTAATCTGAGGGTGGCGGGTTCGCATTCCTGTCGCAAATACGTTCGTTCTTTCAGCCGTGGAAGCGTTATAATGTAACAGGCAATCCCAATATTCGTTGATAAAAGAGTAGCTCATAAGTTGGCGGTGGATGGTGACGACTAGCTGCCTTTCCTCTAGTCTGATACTGCTAAATTGCGCGAAATTCCAAAACAAACAAGCCATACCCTATCGACTGTATAACTAATTATTGAAGGGTAGGCTTAGCACCCACCCACATACATACATACATATATATAAACACACATCAAAGCACACTGGTAAAACTATGACAGGTCATAGAACGCCATGAGCATATTCACGAGACCTTGTTCTCTGATTTGAACCTTGAATTTGCGCCACCTAGCGACTAGAGCCAAAATGAATGACAAATATTTAACAATTATTGTTCGTCAGCATGCGTAATATTTACCACCCCGTGATCGCTAATATCATAAACAGAAGGATAGTTAATTATTGTTAGCATGAGTTTCGATCCGTCTCTATCTTCGAACTAGTATCATAAAAATCATTTTTGTACTGTCTTAGAACTTCGATCTTACCCATGCTGTATAACTAGCATACGAATCATTAGCTACTTCAACTGCTAATAAAGCCCTTACTAACTCAACGGTAAATCTAAAAGTTTATAACGCTAAAAGCCATTGATGGGCACACCACAGATAACCCATTGTGTAGCTTTGCTTTGAACAACAAAGACAATAAACTATTTTTGTGGCTTATTGAAATGCTAAACACAATTAACATGTATAACACATAGATTCGTGTTGAAGAAATAAATATAATTTTGCACATAATATTAAATATCATGAAACATATGAAAACAAAATGTTTAACGTGAAAGGTTTTCATTACCTCTTCCCCTCCCACTACACACACACACAAATATTAACCAAAATTTAAGGCATATAATATCCAAGTTAGTTAAAACAATAATAGGAGATATACAACAGCTGTGGCGCAGCAGTATGTCTGCGGGCGCGCACCACGAAAACTCGGGTTTCGTTACTCGTGGTGGGCAGAGCACAGATAACCCAATGTGTAGTGTCGTGGTTAAGTTTAAGCAAACAAAGACTAGAACTCAGATAAAGAAACGTTGTTATTGTTATCTGATCATTTTTAGAATTTTATGCCAAGTAAGAAACTAAGATTTAGAAATACAATAATAAATCCTTGTTAACCCGCGCTAGCCGCCTCCAATTCTGAAGAGTTAAAATAGACTAAAAGCAGCTATTAAGAACCACCACTCACCGCCAACTCTTGGACTGCCCTTTACCAACGAATAGTGTTACATTATAATATCCGCGCGGGCTGAAATAGTAAGCCAATTCAGATGTGGGAAGGGCTGATTCGAGCCCATGACTGCGAGGTCAGCGCCTTAACCACCAACCAAAGAGGCAAAAAACGTTTCGTTCGTAACTGACGTAGAAAGCTGAGTTCTGCGGCTGAATTTAAATACGTAATAGGTGGTAATCTTAATATAAACTGTAACAATGACGTTATCCTTGAATTTTCTGTTAATTCAATGAACACGCGTGCTCCAAGAAGGTTTAATACCTTGAATAATCTTTATTTACAGAGGTTTTATTAACAGAACGGATGTTAGTTGAATAGTAAACCTTCAAATTACTAAAAACGTGAGAATATATTTATGAAACTGTTTACATAAAAATCTCCCCGTCACACCAAACATGCTCGTCCTTTCAGCCATGGGAGCGTTATAAATGTGACAGTCAATCCCACAATTCGTTGGTGAAAGAGTAGCCCAAGAGTTGGCGGTGGGTATTAATAACTAGCTGTCTTCCTTCTAGTCTTACACTGCTAGATTAGGGACGGCTAGTGCAGATAAACCTCGTGTAGTTATGCGCGAAAGTCCAAAAAATATTTTTGTAAATGTAGTAAAGGACATCGGATGTGAGAATACTAGATAAGTTAATTAATGCTGCCGAAGTGTGAACAATATTTAAAACGTCGTTGTTAATTCAGAAAAAGAAAGTTTATTAGCTGTAAGTGTGGAACATCAAGAAGTTACGGGCCTCGGAATGGTCTGGTGGCTAGAGCACTCAACTCGCAATCTGAGAGTCATGGGTTTGAATCCCTGTTAGCGCAAGCACGTTCGATCTTTCAGTCGTGGAGTCGTTATAATGTTACAATAAGTTACACTATCCGTTGGTGAAAGAGTAGCCAAAGAGTTGGCGGTGGGTGGTGATGACTAGCTGCCTTCCCTCTAGCTTTACACTGCTAAATTAGGGACGGCTAGCGCAGATAGCCCTCGTATAGCTTTGTGCGAAATTCCAAACAAACCAAACCAAAATGACTGACAGACACTATAGTAATGAGAAGGGTTAAAACAGCTGACCCCTCCAGGCGGCCTTTCAAAAAAATAATTAAACCGTATAAAAGACGCTGAAACAGTGATTTAAGGTGTTTTATAAGTTGTTACTCATTCCACTATTGGTTAGTTTCATTAATGATTTTGGGTATAATGCTTTAAATAATTTGCATAACTATTATTTTATACTCTTATCAAGATTATTTTGTGTCATTTTTTTTAAAATTGACTTAGAAATAACTTCAGTTTTTAACCTCACCATACGTTATGAAATAACTTTGTGTTTACAGCTGAAAGTTTTGTTAATAGTAAAGATATCTAATTATTGTTTTGTTTAATTTCTCACAAAGCTACACGAGGACTATCTGCGCTAGCCGTCCCCAATTTAGCAGTGTAAGACAAGAGGGAAGGCAGCTAGTCATCACCACTCACTGCCAGCTTTTGGGCTACTCTTTTACCAACTCAAGGGGTGAACATATTCAGTGTGATTGGGATTGAAACCATCAACCCTCGGTTTACGAATCGAGTGCCTTAACCACCTGGCCGTGCCATCTAAATGATAACTTAATGAATTAAAAACTTTATAAGTAGAAATGTATAAAAAACACGTATATTTAATTACCTGTACTTATTTACAGGTTAAGTTTTTGTTTCTCTCTAAGTATATTGCGTAATTGCTCTTAATTAAATTTTGCATATTTGATTACAGTTTAAACTTGGCATTGAATACCACGGCATGAAAAGTGGGATTGAAAATATACGTTTGGTTGTAAACTTTAACCAAATAAATATTTGCCTTACCTGACATAAAGTAACCTATTTGTTAGTACTACGTGTTTTTTATTGCAAAATAAGTAAATAATATTTTAAACAAAATGTTCATTTCTCTCGTTCAAAATTAAAATAACTCATGTGGCCATTTTCTGACTCGATGTTAAGACTAAACGCCAGGGTCTAGCTTTCAACAACCAATAGAATCACAGAGTTGTATGACGTCACAATTAATAATACAAGATTGAACTGGAGAGTTTGTGTTTGAATCATTTGATTAAACTGTCAGAGACTAGGCAGCCGAAGCTCATTGAATCCTGTTTGAACTATTTCTGTACTTATTCTTTAGAATAATGGTTGTGAATTTAGTTTTAACGCTGACAGTTAGGTGGCCAATCAGTCACGTTGTTGCTACAACTGAGTTTTGGAAATAGGAATTTCCGGAAATGATTATTTGATTCTCCTTAATTCTTTAAATCACATATTTCCGCGCGTACGTGCGAAAGACCTCGAGCAACGCCGCGTTACGGATGTTTCGAGAAATGTAAAAACCTTCATTCACGTATCGCTGTCTTCCATAGAAGAAAGATTACATTTCTGTCAGTATTCTACCTACTACGTCAGAGTGTTCAATAACTGTGTGCCGTCGCTGGCTTGGTGCAGGATTCGGACATCTCCTGAGAGTAGCTAGAACAAAAAATATTTATTCTGCAAATTTTCACGTGATTATGAAGCAGTTAGAGCAAGCCTCGACTACTGTCCCTATCTCAACCCCCAGATGTATAATTGGAGGTAAGAAATTAGGTATTGTACTGTAAATGTTTCTTTACTCTATCAGGAACTGGGTGGAATCGTCTGTAGCATTAGTTATCATGAATATCCAATAAAAATAAAGTTTATAACTCGCGTTAATTAACCCTACGTTTTGGTTAAACATTAACTTACTGAGTGTTTGTTTTTATCCGCGTTTTGAAGATGCTTACCATTTCAGATGTTGGATATCTCATTCTAAATAATTATATATTATATTTTATTGTAAACGTTTATATATTATCATATTTGAGTTAATGGATATCTTGTTTGAAACACTTATATATCATGATATTTCAATTTTGGATATATCATTCTACTAAATACTTGGATATTATAACTGTTTTCTAAAGCTTTCAAAGACTTAATATTATTTACTTTATTTGATTTTAATAAATTTTAAAATCACATCAATTTAACTGTAGGAAGTTAAATGTGACATTATATAAGTACTTTAAAAAAGGATTATTCTAGAAGTTAAAGGTCGCATTATGTAAATAAATTAAAAAAAAGGATTTTTTTTAAATTAATTGTCACGTTATATAAAGACATCCAAGAAATGAAAGATCATTCTAGTAATTAAATGTCACGTTATATAATTATATAAGAAGGATTTTTTAAAAAGTTAAATGTCACGTTATATAAAGCCATTCAATAAAAGATATTCTAGATTATTACAACGTTTTGACAGATGTTGAAGACAAATAAACTAATTATGTTCTATGTTTAAACATCCGTCAAAACACAAAAATCTGTTGTACGTATTTCTTGACAAAAAAATCACACAACAACAACAAACTGTTCTAACAGATATTTAGTGATCTACTTTGGTGAGAAAAGAAACTGATCCACCTAAGTCGTGTTCAAATTTAACTTTTAAAATACGGCAATGTCTATCATATGGATTTTTGATCACATTATAAATTTACATTGCTCCCCAGTGGCACAGCAGAATGGCTGCGGACTAATAACGCTAAAAACAGGGTTTCGATGCTCGTGGTGGGCAGAGCAAAGATAGCCCATTGTGAAGTTTAGTGCTTAACTACAAACAACCAATCAACCGTAGAAATGTATTCGTCTCCTACTAAGCGAACGCTTGACATGAAAAACAGCATTTGAAAGATCCGTAGTCGTGTTCAGGCGAGAGTTGTTTGTTTTTTTTTTTTTTTTTTTTCATAGTTAAACAGTCCTGGCATGGCCAAGTGCGTAAGGCGTGCGACTCGTAATCCGAGGGTCGCGGGTTCGCGCCCGCGTCGCGCTAAACATGCTCGCCCTCCCAGCCATGGGGGCGTATAATGTCACAGTCAGTCCCACTATTCGTTGGTAAAAGAGTAGCCCAAGAGTTGGCGGTGGGTGGTGATGACTAGCTGCCTTTCCTCTAGTCCTACACTGCTAAATTAGGGATGGCTAGCACAGATAGCCCTTGAGTAGCTTTGTGCAAAATTCCAAAACAAACAAACATAGTTAAACCCCCGAATGTAATACGTAGTCGTGTTCAGAGTTTGTTTGTTGTTGTTTTTTCCCAACTAAACTCTTGGTTATTTTTGACAGCATCAATTCTTTCTTAGAGGGGACGTTTTCCCTGTTCCGAAACACATCCACGTTTAACTGGTACTTGTTTACGTGTAGCTCATCTCTCTCTAATGAAGACTTGCATTGGACAGTCAAAATAACTTTAATACCGCAAACATATCCCCCCTTCCTTACTTATCATTCTTATTATCTAACTTACTTATCATTTATTATCAGAAATTCGGTTTAGGTCAGTGAATTTTCCTTATTGATTTATCAGGCTCTAGAAGGACACACATTCCTTTCAACGCTACTTTGAAACGTTTGTCTGCTTTACGTATTAAATATATTATTTTTATGAATAGTTTCACAACAGTATAAATGATTTATTTTCATTCGTTTGGCCAGGTGGTTAAGGCACTCGACTCGTAATCTAAGGGTCGCGGGTTCGAATCCCCGTTACATCAAACATGCTCGTCCTTTCAGCAGCGGGAGCATTATAATGTGACCGTGAATCCCACTATTCGTTGGTAAAAGAGTAGACCAAGAGTTGGCGGTGGATGGTGATGACTAGCTTCCTTCCCTCTAGTCTTACACTGCAAAATTAGGGACGATAGCGCAGATAGCTCTCGTGTAGTTTTGCACGGAATTCAAAACAGACGAAACCTTTTCATTCGAAACATTTTCAATAATGAAAATTTTTCTATCGAAATACGCTCCACAAATTCGAGTAACAAGCCAAACTGACAACGTAATCTCAGTTGTTATGCGTTACAGATATAAATCCTAGTTAAACTTTTCTTTAAGAGGTAATTGAATGATCTCGAACAAAAAAAAAATAAACGTCACATCGAAACGAAACAAACAAACTTTTTGTTTAGTTGTGTATAATGAAACAACGTAAACTTCCTGTGTAAGTTCAAAATGAGTAACAAACTGATATATTTTGGTAAAAATTATTCTATTTATCTTAATTTTAAAACTTAGATCCTTGAAAGGAATAACGAGCTATTTGCCTTTGAAGGTCTTGTTGTGTGTTATTGATTCGAATAATTTAGTGCCCTCTATACTATAAGAAGGTAATTAGCAGTAGTAGAAATACAACGAATTGGTCATTGGACAATCTAACAAGTGCTGAATTTTGAGACTTATATTATCAACAAAGAAACCGAAACCCAAACCAAGAAAGATTAGTTAAATAATGTTTCATTTAATAATTTTCAAACAAACAACGCCACAAATTGTTATAGATAATACCCGAGTGATCCCGTGTGTTTCCGATGTTTCGAAAACCATTTTGGATGAAGAAACGAGATTCCGGTTAGCATATCAGCATATTTACAAACTCTCTCAAGCCTTATCTCACAGATATCAAACTTTCTGGAGACGTGTTCGAAATCCGTTCAGACTGGATCATCTGTTTTCAAACCTATAATAAAATTCTACCGTTATAAAATACAGTAACCGTTACACTTTTGACGAAGGGTATACATAATATGAAAGAACATCTATGAAATAAGATGTGTCTTAAGACACATTTCAGAAGTTTGTGTTTGTTTTACTTAATTGCTTAATACAACATCATATCATCATCTGTGCCACTTAATTTTGCTACATGATAGATTAAAAGTCCGGGGTTCAATTCCCGCGACATACAGAGCGCAGGTAACCCATTGTACAATTTTGTACTGAAACAACAGCAATCTGTTATAACAATACTCACAAAGGCTAAGACTGAAACTTTACATGTATAATTATTTTTACCTGTGATAATGAATAGCCCTCTACCTACCACTGGTAAAGTTTAGCCCAGAAGTAAACTATTTATCATGCTGTTTGTTCACTTTTGGTTTACTGTAATAACAACGTTATCATGTTGACGGTAGGACAGCTATGCATACATTTTACTTATTGTCACAAAGAACAAAAGCAACAGTCTAAACAAATAAACAAAATTATCATATGTCAGTCTTGGTGGAACGTTTTTAGCAATGAGTTATCAAATGTCAGTCTTGGTGGAACGATTTTGCCAGTGAATTATCATATTCAGTCTTGGTGAACGTTTATAGCAGTGAATTATCATATGTCAGTCTTGGTGGAACGTTTTTGGCAGTGAATTGTCATATTCAGTCTCGGTGGAACGTTTTTAGCAGTGAATTATCAAATGTCAGTCTTGGTGGAACGTTTTTGGCAGTGAATTATCATATGTCAGTCTTGGTGGAACGTTTTTGGCAGTGAATTATCATATGTCAGTCTTGGTGAACGTTTTTGGCTCTGAGTGACATTAAAATTTTTGATTACTTCTCAGCCACACGATGAAACAGCGGTAAGTCTGCAGACTTATAACATTAAAATCCGGGTGTCGTTTCGATGCTGTAGACACAGCAGATAGCTCAATTTGATTTTGCTCGAAAACTAACAAACAACTTAGTTTTTCAAGTGAAATAAATCTCTTCATATTTCGTAGCTTATTTCAGCCCTGAAAATTTAAACTGTCGCTATCAATGGTAGATTTAGGGCGAAAACAATTGTTCTCTG
The DNA here is from genome assembly GCF_004210375.1 of Tachypleus tridentatus. NCBI lineage: Eukaryota > Metazoa > Arthropoda > Merostomata > Xiphosura > Limulidae > Tachypleus > Tachypleus tridentatus. The sequence continues at coordinate 49,882,223 of NC_134826.1, read as the reverse complement.
AGAAATAACCTTAAAATATGTTTTATTGTTATTTGTTAACAGTTGTACGAGTTAGATTTTTGTATTATCGTTTGTTGCTAAACACTATACGAGTTAGATTTACGTTTTATTATTATTTGTTAGATTTACATTTCTATCTCTTTTAGTTCGTGGTAGGAAGCTGTCTTGTATCCTATTGTTGTAGTTTACATGTATTTTCTATAAATAAGCACGTTAGCAAGTGACTCACGAAATCAGCAACATATGAACAAGAAACTTAAAAATCACCAAATCAATAGATATGAAGTAATTATTTTATTACTCCGTAGCGACAACAGACGTTACTACAGTAATATATCTACATGAAGAAACACAGATGTATATATTCAACTTGTTTGTTTGTTTTGGAATTTCGCACAAATCTACTCGAGGGCTATCTGTGCTAGCCGTCCCTAATTTAGCAGTGTAAGACTAGAGGGAAGGCAGCTAGTCATCACCACCCACCGCCAACTCTTGGGCTACTCTTTTACCAACGAATAGTGGGATTGACCGTCACATTATACACCCCCACGGCTGGGAGGGCGAGCATATTTAGCGCGACGCGGGGGCGAACTCGCGACCCTCGGATTACGAGTCGCACGCCTCACGCGCTCGGCCATGCCAGGCCTATATATTCAACTCTGCGGTCCCTAAGAACTGAAATGTTGCATGCATTTTTTTTTACCTCGTGTTGACCATGGCTCAATATTTGGTGTGCCAAACTATGAATCTGCGAGTCCAGTATTAACGCCCCGTTACCAGAAAAGTAAAATAAAATCTTGTATCGCACTTTGGGACCACGAATGAATTATAGAAGTAATGTTCAAGTTCCACTATTTTATCTATCAATTTTGGTACTGAGTAGCTGCTCTCTCTTTAATTTATCAGACCAAAATTGAGGCCGCTTAGTGTAGACAGCACTTAGTTATATTTGTGCGAGTATTGGAAAGAAAACAGCTAAACGAAAACTTTTGCCGTTAATGTTTCTTTTGTGCCAAGACTATTTGTGGTCAAGGGTTGACCCACTTTACCAGACCTAAGCTTCGTCTGGGGACCATATCATAATGATTAATAAAAAACGACGTTGATACGTTGTAATTATTCTTTTGCTTGTATTACAGTAATTTATATAATATTATATCAGAGTAGGTAACACTAACTATATTATTCCCATTAAAGTGCACTGGGATTAGCTTATTAGACAAAGTCTAATAAATTAGTGTATTCCTTTGATCAACGGAAGGCTTTCTGTTTGGACTATATTATCGCCCTCTAGTGATCAGTTATACAATATTTTGACTTCTGGTGTTTCTGCTCGGTATACTTAAACAGTTACTTCGATTTATTTTGTTTGTTTGTTCCAACAAAGCCACACTGGGCTACCTGCTCTATCCACCGCAGGGAATCGAACTTCGAATTTTAGCGCTGTTTCACCTGAAGATTCACAAAAACAGAAAAAAAAAAGTTACTTGTGTTTTGAATTTGATAAGAAACCAACAAGATATTATTTAAAAACAAGATAACTGGACAATAATCAGAGATAACATTATCAATTCATAGAAACTGTTGTTTTTAATTACTACTTTTGGAGTGTTTATAACTTGTGATAAGTTTATCCTTATATTATTTACATCGTTTCTGGCGTCGTCCGTTTTTCGTGTTCCGTTCAATTTCCGAAATAATTCCTCTTCAGTTTTATGCTATAATTTGTTTTGAAATTCCCCTCTATTACCAAATTATTTAATTTAGAATAATAAACAATGAAGAGTTTGTTTTCTTGTAGCGAAGCCACATCTGGCTATCTGCTGATTTTATCATTGTAAAACCATACACTTACCGCTGTATCAGCGGGGGACAACAATGAAGAGACAGGGTGAAAAATAAGTAATTATTTTAATACTTCTTTTCTGTATATTGTTCCTTTGATCACACAGCTTAGCTATTTCAGTATTCAAGTTGTTACATATATATCCATTGTTTCTATGGAAATAGAGGTTTGGGAATCAATCGTTTTCAACATAATATATTAAGCCCCTCCCCATCACTGACTCTGAAGACGTATAATACAGGTACGGCATGGCCATGTGGTTAGAGCATTCGATTCGTAATCTGAGGGTCGCGTGCTCAAATCCCCGTCACACCAAACATGCTCGCCCTTTCAGTCGTGTGGGTGTTATAAAGTTATGCTCAATCCCACTATTCTTTGATAAGGGATTAGTAGTCCAAGAGTTAGCGGTGGGTGGTGATGATTAGCTGCCTTTCCTCTAGTCTTACACTTGCTTAAGTAGGGATGGCTAACAGAGATAGTCCTCTGTTGCTCTGAGCGAAATTTCAAAAACAAACAAACGTATAACGCTAAAAAACTGAGCTTCGTGTCCGTGCTGTGCACATCACAGTTAGCCCATTCTATAGCTTTACTCTTAACAAAAAAAAAATGATAGATTAAGAAACACAAAATAAATATATTCTAGAAATTAAAAATTCGGGAATTTATAGTGGAATTCAGTTTGAGTTGAGTTATAAGCTGAACTGCTCGTTAACAGACGCAGTTTGTTTTATCTTAACTAAAACAATGCACGTTTAACAGCAATCATATGTTTGAAAGTAATAATTTGAGCATAAACTTTAGGTCAAAAGTTTAAAATTACAACAAATATTCTTCATAAACAGCGTTTGAAGTTTGTTTTCCATCTGCTAACAAACAAAGATTTTATGGTGATCCCACCCTTGGACACTGACCGTGAGAAAGGCATGGTTGTTTGAGAAACAGTCCAGCAACTTTGGTACTTTAACCTTGAATCCCTTTAAATTATTCAACATTGTCTAGACAACCAACCTGCCAAGACTGTTTGAGGTTGGCTCAATAGGCTGACAGTAACAAACCAATAGGTGTTACAAAATAGATATGGGGCTAAGTTCAATTTGGATTGCCATAGGATATTCTCCATAACTCATAGTGTTTATATACAAATTTTCATTGAGATTCACCCGACAAGCTGGGAGAAGTTATGGTGCAAACAAACACGTTTCTTGGTTTTATATGTAGATTGTATGTTGTACTTCATTTTAGCCCCCTAGCGACATAGCGGCATATTTATCGACTCACACCACTAGAAACCTGGCTTCTATACCCGTGGTGAGAAGAGCACCACTAGCCTATTGTGTACAAACAATTTGTATTGTGTAGCTTGACTACAAACACAGTTTCATTGTGACTATAAAAAGCTCTCAATTTTTGGATATCTTCAACATGGTTAATCATATACGTTATCACAAGACATGTATTATACCACACATCTGTATCGTGTAACACTGAGTGAACTATTTGTCTCCAGAAAATTTATATCTTTGAGCTCTTTTAATCACACAAATTTTCGTCTTCTTACTGACATTCTCTTAAACAGTTGCCATAGCAACGTTTTTAGCTGTCTCAAGTCATTTGTTATTCTTTTCCTATAGTTTTTTTTTTGCTTTTATTCTAGTCCTTTTTCTCAGTCACTGTCTCTGGAGAGGCATGGGACGTCGTCAGCAGTATACTGGATTTCGATATCCACTGTTATTACTATATTATTTTCTTGTAGGTTTTGTTGCTATATAAAACCCGCTTGAACCTTGTGGGTTTGTAAATAATTTATTTTGCTATAGCACATATATATTTGTTAGAAGCGTCTGTCTTTCATTCGCTGCAATTTCAATTACTTTAATTGAACTAAACTGGGTTAATCTCAAAGGCCTCTTTTGATGGTATGCATTTATTAAATCCCAAACGTGTTTGTTCTCAGCAACTTCCAATTAGTTCCAACAACTTACAACAGATGGAGATGTATATGCGTTAGGTTGACATATCTGAATGTTTTTAGGACAAATGGCGAGAAAAATTTCAAAATGATAAGACGCTGGTAATTCCACATTATAAAAAAAAAATGTTTAGATTATGTACACAGATTACATCTAAAACTTCTTAATTTGCTCTAAGTAACGAAGGCCTTCTTTTATCTCAAAAATATAACTCTTCATCTGGTTAAAACCTTTCATAGATATAGTAGAAACCCACACAAAATAATTCATTAATAATTGTGACGTCAAAATATAATTTTCTGCGGAGTTTTTTTTTTAACAGACCAATATTATCTTTGTGTTATTCCAACCTGCCTGATGAGCCCTGACGTAAGGCGTTAGACCTCGTCGGCACTGGACATAGCAGACGTAGTGTGGTCGACGTATAATAAGAATCCTTGGAATAAGATTCCTGTAGTCTTCTTTGGTAATTATTTTTTTTAATATTACCGTCAAAACGTTGCTATTATTGTCAATATAATGTTAATTTTACCCCGGTAAACACCTTGTATTCACCATTAAACTTATTCTAATTTCACATAAATTCCTTTTACATTTGATGTTTTTCACTTATTTATCTTAAATTAGATGTCCGTCATGATTGATTCGAGACGTGACATAGATTTTATAACATGGACCGTTTTACACCAAGCGCACGAATATGAATGAAACAATTAGTGCCGAAAAACATACTTCACTGAGCCACTTAGTTGAATCTGACGGTTGGCAGTTTTCTGTCTGAAAATATAATGCTACAATAGTTATTTATATCTATAAGCTTCTGATCATACAGGTTAAATATTCAAAAGATACACTTTAAGTTAATCTAATGGTTTAAGTTTATTCTTTCTCAAAGCTTATATTACTATTTTTCGCAATTAATAGTATATAATTCTATATGCCTCTTACGGTAAAATCTGATTTACTAAACAAATATATCACTACCGTCCTCTGTATCTCATTTTACTAATGAACAGGCCCGGGGTTCGCATCCCGTCGCACCAACCATGCTCGCCTTTTCAGCCGTGGGGGCATTAGAATGTTACGGTCAATCCCACTATTCGTTAGTAAAAGAGTAGCCCAAGAGTTGGCGGTGGGTGATGATGACTAGCTGCCTTCCCTCTAGTCTTACACTGCTAAATTATGGACGGTTAGCGCAGAGAGCCCTCGAGTAGCTTTGCGCGAAATTCAAAAAAACAAACAAACTAATAAAGCAGAGAACAACGTTTCGACCTTATTAGGTCATCTTCAGGTTGACAAAGAGGTTGTACGAGTCCATAAAATGTCTGGTTGAATGCAGCAGGCCAGTTGATGATCTAGATTCATTTTTTGTTTTTGCAAGTCATTTAGTTCTTTACATTTCGAGTTTAACATGGCTTTTTAGTAGTTTTTCTGTAAATTTCAGATATTGTTTGTTTGTACACTGATTTAAAATTCTTGGATAGTTTTATCTTCACAAAATTAGGGATTAGGTTTTCCTTTCGGAAGGTCGAAACGTTATTCTCTGCTTTATTAGTAGAAGTGTTAATACCCGTACCAGCCGTCCTGAGATACATTCTTACTTCAAGTGGATATTTCGTCATCACGAACTTACCGTCCTTTAGTGATATTGAAAGTAACTACAATCAATGTTGAAATATTTCAGCTCAAGTCGTGGACACGACCACTAGCTAACATGGTTTGTGTTGATCCGTCATACCATGTTGGTTTATACGTAAATCTTTGGAAACAGTAAGTTAGCGAGTCATTAGTATTTCTTCCAGGATAATCAATTCAATGTTTTCCATATGATTTCGTGTCAAGAAGTCTACTTAAGTCTATTTTTTGGGGTCACAATACGATTATTCGAGATACGTTGATACTTTGATTCACACACAGGGTTAAACCAGGGGCATCATTCCATGAAAGGCTTAGAGATGAACAAAAGAAGGGCGAATTTTGATTGGTTAGCATTATTGTACCAGTTGATTATTATTAGCATGTATTAAACTGGACCCACAAGACGTAGACCTGAGGCGTCAGGGTCTTCATGGTTTTTCTGTCAACGATTATGGTTGTATTGTTTTGAGGTATGATTGACGTTGTAATAGATACGCCCTTCCACCCTGTGTTATTTCTCCATAGGGGAATCTCACGTCGTACAGAATGAATAACAAAAGGAATTGTTAGCTTCTCGTTTCCTAGAGAAAACAAAATTTAAAAAAAAAATTAGTATTCAAAATAAATAAGAAGTACAATTTGTCATGCGATTCACCACTTGCCACTGGGTTTTACCGGTTTTGGAGAATTCTACACATCATTGGTAACCCTTGATTGATTGAGTGTTTGTTTTGGATTTATACGCGAAATTACATGAGGACTATCTGTGCTAGCCGTCCCTAATTTAGTAATGCAAGACTAGAAGGAAGGCAGTTAGTCATCACCACCTACCGTCAACTATTGGGCTACTCTTTTGCGAACGAACAGTGGGATTTATTGTAACATTATAACGCCTCCACGACTAAAAGGGAGAACGTGCTTGGGGTAACGGGGATTCGAACCCGTGACCCTCAGATTTTGAGTTTAGTGCTCTAACCACTAGGCCATTCCGAGGCCCGTGATTCCTTGACAATAGCAAATGAAGAGAACAGGATTATGCTTAGTATAGTAGTGGAACTTACTTTATAAGGTAAGCGGTTTGAAGCTATCTTTTACTTACCACAGCATTTCTATGTTTATATAGGACTTGAAGAGTATATAGCATTGTTGCTACTTGTTGATTATTCTGGCCTGAAACATTACTAATTCACTAGAATAAGTAAGTGTCTCCAATGCTGCGTGTTCTAGTAATTCCTATATGGATATAGGTTCGTTCTGAAGAGAAAAATATTTTAAACCCATACATAAAGTTTCGGTAAAATTTGATATTTTTTATTGTTTACTGTTTGGGAAACTAATGGGACATAATCCTCACACTTGTAACACACTCATGATCCCAAAGAGCGGAGCACGTTAATCCATGAAACCCTTGGATTAACATCCACAGCATGTTAACCATTACGTCACACTGGGCCCAAAGAGTGTCACTCTAACAAACTTGTAATATGTGTTTATCTTTTAGTTCAGTAGAGTATATTCGTATTAGAACAGGAGCTGCTTGTACCATTTCTTTCGAACGCCTTTTCGAATAAATCAATCAATCCAGGAACATAGAACACACAACTTTAGTAGTAAAGTTTAACATATAGAACACACAACTTTAGTAGTAAAGTTTAACACATAGAACACACAACTTTAGTAGTAAAGTTTAACATATAGAACACACAACTTTAGTAGTAAAGTTTAACATATTGAAGCACTGCTTTTCTTCCTTTCAGAAGCTCAGATGTATTGCGAAAACTTTAACTTCTGCCAAACAATATAAACCTTTGCTTTCTTTTGAGGGCACCGGCATGGCGTGGTGATGAGGACGCACCACTTATATCTGCGGGTTACAATTTCGAATCCTCATTACCGAATGAGATCGGCCTTTCAACCGTGAGACGTTATAATGTGACTGCCAGTCCCTTTAGTTGGCGGTAAGTGATGTTGATTAACTGTCTTCCATCTAGCTTTTCACTGCGAGGGACGGATAACGCAGATAACCCTCATGTAGCTGTACTCGAAATACAAACCATACCCAAAACAATCTTCCTTTCGATCCATCTACACCCCTCCCACAGAAGGGATTGTATTAATGATGTTCAAAAATCTTAAATAGACCTAGAAAAAAACTTTCTGTGAAAGCGTAAAACGGAAACTTTATTTTTAATTCTTTGAAAAGCCTATGTACCAGTTTTCAAGAAGTTATATCAGGATGGGCGAGTTGGAAAGCCCAAGTACGTGTTCTTAGAAACTCCTAATATACGATGTTCGATTCCCGCGATGGTCACAGGAGATATTTCAATACTGCTTTGCTCTAAGAAAAAATTCTCTACTGACATGTTAAAAATGTCAGTGAGGGTAATTTGTCAAACACGTCTTTTACTAGAAGTCTTTCAGAGGCTTTGTTTCAGTATCGTCTTAAACTTTTGACCAGTTAGTATTTAGGCTAATTTCATAGTGTTCACATTTTCCCTATTAAATGCTAATTTTTTTTTTAATTTTCCCTTTTGTTATTTTTATATTTCGACGCTTTGCTTAAATAAGTGGTTGAGTCTAACAAAGCAAAATGCATATTTTTTCTTTATGTTCATTGGCCTTAAGATTTTGGTCAGCAGTGTATATCAACGCTATCAATTCCTTTTACAATGTTAAACACTTCAAACATAGAGAAAACAATTTAAGGATCTTAATCTTTCCTCACATAACAACCCCTCCATCCCAGGTACCATTTTAATAACTCTCTGAACCCTTTCCAATGATTCAACGTCTTTCCTAAGGTAAGGAGCCCAAGACTGAACACAATACTCTAAATGTTCCTAACCCTAACCAGCGATCTATACAATGGCATTATAACCTCTTAAGACTTTTATTCGATATTTCTCTAGATAAAATCTAAAATCCTGTTCGTTCTACAGTATGTAGCTTGGATGGATTTAAAGAGTGATCAGCCATTACACCAAGATCTAAATTATACTTATAATTCAAATTATTTAACCCATTTGCATTATCTTGCATTTATAGGCAATTAAAACTTAGCTACCATTTATTTGTCCGATTCACTAAATAATCTAAATCCCTTTGTAAAGCAGCAGCGACCTCTTCACAGCCAGCAACACTTGTTTATTTTTTTCTCTTCCCTTAACATGTGGAAGAATAATAACATAATTCATTTCTAATTTTCAACAAAGGATTTTTTCTACACGGAATAATATGCTCCCTCTTTTTTTGTTACTAGTTAGTCAAATTTTTTTTAGTTAAAAAGACACCAGTATGAAAAAAATGGGTTTATTTTTTTAATGCCGAATACTACGAGAGACCCATGGCTTGACCTGGATCCCAATGTGATCCAGTAGTAAGGATTTGACACAAGAGACACATCTTTAGTGACGCTAATAAAGTAAAACTACTGTAGTTCAGGAAAAATCAAGGAAGAGTCAGCTGCAAATGGGAAGATTGTTAGATGTAGTTACCAGAAAGTGTTTTTTTAGAAAGAGTCAGGTGTAGATGGGAAGATTGTTTGATGTACTCACCAGAAAGTGTTTTTAGGAAGAGTCAGCTGCAAATGGGAAGATTGTTAGATGTAGTTACCAGAAAGTGTTTTTTAGAAAGAGTCAGGTGTAGATGGGAAGATTGTTAGATGTAGTTACCAGAAAGTGTATTTTAGAAAGAGTCAGGTGTAGATGGGAAGATTGTTTGATGTACTTACCAGAAAGTGTTTTTAGGAAGAGTCAGCTGCAAATGGGAAGATTGTTAGATGTAGTTACCAGAAAGTGTTTTTTAGAAAGAGTCAGCTGCAAATGGGAAGATTGTTAGATGTAGTTACCAGAAAGTGTTTTTTAGAAAGAGTCAGGTGTAGATGGGAAGATTGTTTGATGTACTCACCAGAAAGTGTTTTTAGGAAGAGTCAGCTGCAAATGGGAAGATTGTTAGATGTAGTTACCAGAAAGTGTTTTTTAGAAAGAGTCAGGTGTAGATGGGAAGATTGTTTGATGTACTCACCAGAAAGTGTTTTTAGGAAGAGTCAGCTGCAAATGGGAAGATTGTTAGATGTAGTTACCAGAAAGTGTTTTTTAGAAAGAGTCAGCTGCAAATGGGAAGATTGTTTGATGTACTTACCAGAAAGTGTTTTTAGGAAGAGTCAGCTGCAAATGGGAAGATTGTTAGATGTAGTTACCAGAAAGTGTTTTTTAGAAAGAGTCAGGTGCAGATGGGAAGATTGTTTGATGTACTTACCAGAAAGTGTTTTTAGGAAGAGTCAGCTGCAAATGGGAAGATTGTTAGATGTAGTTACCAGAAAGTGTTTTTAGAAAGAGTCAGGTGTAGATGGGAAGATTGTTTGATGTACTTACCAGAAAGTGTTTTTTAGGAAGAGTCAGCTGCAAATGGGAAGATTGTTAGATGTAGGTACCAGAAAGTAGCGTTTGGTAACAGAAAACATGAGAGCATGTTATCATTTAATGTAATCTGATTATAAATAGTTAATCGTTGCAACATATTCTCGAGGTATTCTTCTGTCCTCCAGCTAGCGGCTGATCGTTAATCTAAAAGTTTGTTAGTTTAAACAAAAATAGTTCTGTTACTGCTTCACGCATATAATGTTGTCTTCTCTCTATCTAGAACAGTTTTTCACAGAGGTTTGAAGAGACTCACTCCATCACTAAGGATTCTAAAACCTCTGTAAGGTGATTTAAATCGCTGGTTTTGTCTTTTGAGTGTGTTTGAAAGTTTCATTTGACGTATAGTCTTTCAATCGGGTTGGTATTTAATGAAGTAAAATTACATTTTATTAATTCAATACTTGTGGTGGGCAAAGTACAGACAACTCATTGTGCAGCATTGTGCATAACAGCAGTCAAACGTTACTCTACTCTGTAATAAAGTAGAACTACATTATTATTATTATGTATTAGATAAATTTCCTCCATATTTTATTTTATTTCGTGAAGTATCATTTTTCTGATGTTAAAAACAGCAGATTTAATTAAAAACAGAATAAAATAATTTATCAAGATATCGAAGTAATACCCACAACTGTTCCTTTAAAAATATTCATATAAACAATCTAACATAATATTGTTCTAAATCTTACATTAAAATCGTAAACATTTTTATTCTGTCTTCATTTTGTACTTAAGCTTTTTTTTTCGGAAGTTGTTGCTGTTGTTTTGAATTAAGCACAAAGTTACTCAAGGGGCTATGTGTGCTCTGCCCACCATGGGTATCGAAACCCGGTTTTTAGCGTTGTAAGTCCGCAGACATACCGCTGAGCCACTAGGGGAGCTTTTCGGAAGGAGTTTTATATCTCTGGCATTTTAAAACACTTTCCTGCTACTATAATATTAATTCATCTAAGTAATATATTTTTATATCATATTATTTGTCGTAATTATTGCTTCGTAATATTACAATAATATAATATAATATCGTAATATCGTAATATCGTAATATTGCTTCTGATCAAAGTAAATTACGTACTTAAGAGTCTTGTAAGATAGTCCGGAAGAAATATCTCAATGTGTGAAAAATTGCTATTTCTAATCGACCATCCGAATTTAGAAAATGAAAGAAAAAAACGCCTCAAAATATTATTGGATATTTCTGTTCAAAACACGTGTAGAGCGGTGGAGACGCATGGTCATAAAAGAACCGTATAAGACGTAAAATCCACCTAAATCTACAATCTATGGCAAATAACTGTCACTGTTAGCAATTTTGTGTAGTCGATAGCGCCCCTTTAGAACGGCGTTTTCTGCTGAACAGCAAAGTTAGGCAGAAAAATGAGTTGTAACGAGTGTTGTGACATGCAGGTCAAACTGTTCCCGCGTGGTTCTGGAAGTATGGCGTTTACTTTTAATGTCCTTTATAGTGACCATTATCCATAAGAGTCTTACGACCCTTTTTACGTCTCGATGGATCTTCTTTTCTCTCTCTTGTGTTCAATACGTCGTGTGTGAATAGAAAGCGAACTATCGTCGAGTCTCTTCGAATATCTTACGAGAAAGACATTTTTGTTGAGCAGCCTCAATTTCGCTGCTAAGAACAGCGTTGATTGTTAGGATACGCTAACTTAACTAACAGCAGCAGTAATTTTAATTGTATTTCTTTGTTCCACGTACATCGAATCCAGGGGTCAGAAATAAGCGAACAGCAACAAATAATACTAAAGATTCACAACAACCGTTTCAAAATGCGTGTGTGTGTTTTTCTTATAACAAAGCCACATTGGTCTATCTGCTGAGTCCACCGAAGGGAATCGAACTCCTGATTTTAGCGTTGTAAGTCCGAAGACTTACTGTTGTGTTAGCGGGGGACTTCAAAATGCGAACAAAACAGTTGTTGTGGTGTTTTAAAAGTATAGAAAAAGGCAGCTACGTTACTCTGAAGCCAGTGACTTCGAGGTTGATTCAGTTAGAGCCGTCCCTAATTATGAACTACTGACCTCAAAGAAAGACACAGCTAATCATACCATCGCCACAAGAAGGTTCACCCAAATACCAGGACCGACCTTCATTATTAAAACTCAGTGTCATCTGAAAGTGCTGAGCGTGTTCTTCAAATCATTTTCGAACCTCAAATCTTTTTCTCCGCAGCCTGGAACATTTACCCTAGACCACACCCAGCTAAAAATTGACTCGTAAGATAAACGGTGTTGTACACTCCAAGTCTTGGAGTGAAAAGAGCACACCTACTAATAACTAGAGCACCTGTGTTTCAAGTGATGACGATTCATTATTCACGTCTCGTAACACATCACTTTATCGTGTCCGCTGCAACAAACGTGCAGCTCTGCACATGTCATGTATAGTAAGGAGCTGAGAGATGACTTTTTCATGGTTTTCATCTTATTCCATGATGACTGTCGTCATAATGACTGTGATCCAATGCACTTTGACTACACCCATTTTTCACACCAACAGTATATTTGAAGACTGATTTAGTGACTACACCCCATGTTCACACCAATGGTATGTTTGAAAACTGATTTAGTGACTACACCCCATGTTCACACCAATAGTATGTTTGAAAACTGATTTAGTGACTACACCCCATGTTCACACCAATAGTATGTTTGAAAACTGATTTAGTGACTACACCCCATGTTCACACCAATAGTATGTTTGAAGACTGATTTAGTGACTACACCCCATGTTCACACCAATAGTATGTTTGAAAACTGATTTAGTGACTACACCCCATGTTCACACCAATAGTATGTTTGAAAACTGATTTAGTGACTACACCCCATGTTCACACCAATAGTATGTTTGAAAACTGATTTAGTGACTACACCCCATGTTCACACCAATAGTATGTTTGAAAACTGATTTAGTGACTACACCCCATGTTCACACCAATAGTATGTTTGAAGACTGATTTAGTGACTACACCCCATGTTCACACCAATAGTATGTTTGAAGACTGATTTAGTGACTACACCCCATGTTCACACCAATAGTATGTTTGAAGACTGATTTAGTGACTACACCCCATGTTCACACCAATAGTATGTTTGAAGACTGATTTAGTGACTACACCCCATGTTCACACCAATAGTATGTTTGAAAACTGATTTAGTGACTACACCCCATGTTCACACCAATAGTATGTTTGAAAACTGATTTAGTGACTACACCCCATGTTCACACCAATAGTATGTTTGAAAACTGATTTAGTGACTATACCCCGTGTTTACACCAACAGTGTTATAATGGTCGACTTCATCACACTTCCTGATATTAATACTCATGCGTGAAATGGAAGTAACTTGCTGTATAGAAACGAAGATAGTGCTTTAAGTGAAAAAAAAATTATATTCTAAAATATTAGTATACACTTGATTTGTGGATGAAAATGTCACAGGTTTATCCAAACCATAAACACTTACATATATACCAGCGTTCATTGCTTCTCCACTGGACCCACATAATGTTTATGTCCGGATCAAGGCCTTCAAAGGGTTCCACAATGTTGCCTATCGCCTATAGAGAAAGATAGAAACCATTATCTGTATTAGGCTTAGTGCCTCTGTACAACGAATCTAAATGAGAGATAATACACGTATATATATATACACACATAGTTAAGAATATTTATTTATGTGTGTTACAGAGCTGCTTCAACATCAAAACCAATTTACGTGGTTACGTGGATGGACTGGCCAAAACCTAAGTATAGATTTGATCACCATAGAAACAGATGATTCTGTCTGGGATTTCTATATAACTCTAAATGATATTCTGTTCTTAATGACACTTTGAACTATATGTTTAGTATAAAGTATTAAGCCATTTTTAAGCTGCGGCATAGCTGCTCATAAAATTGATCTGAGGTGTTATTTTTTGTTTTTTTTTTAAGTATAAATTTTAACTCGTAACTCTATCTCTTGAACGATTTAGATCTAAAAGCAGCCGCGACTACTGTGCATTCCCTATTGTTGTTGGATTTTTCTTTAAAACAAAATAATAAACTGAGGGTGTCAGGGATACATTTCATTGTTCCCCACACCTTAAGCTGTGAATGTATTATAAGTGTGACAGTCAATCACGGCGGCACCTATTCTTAGTAGTATTTCCCATAATTACGATTACTTAAACATACATACGTCACATGTATGTGATCCATTGAGTTCAGTAAACTTATCAAGATTGCTTTTCAGTTTACAATATCAAATTTTCTTTTATTCTCATACACGTGCCTTTAAAATGTAGCAAATAAATTAGTTTCGCCTTTAAATCGTATGAACATCATTTTACACGAGTATTAAAGAAATGTGAATTTCGCTTTCATTTTTTTAGTCACTCCAGAAATCGTAATTTATTATATGCTTTAACGGCAATCATAAGCAGTAGATAATGTGACACTCTCGCTATCCGTCTGAACGTGAATGTTTAGCGCCCTGTCTTCCCACCTCTTACGCACGAGAGGCGAAGGAACGCTCGTCTTACCAAACCTCTTTGAAAGCCGTGCGCGTGGGCATCTACGTGGGAGCGTGCGCACGTTTCTCTGTGCCCATGTATACGTGTAGAACGGTACACGAACTTTGTCAGTTGCGGTGACAAACATACAAACGAGTTAAAAAAGTGTTTGTTCCGTAAAGCGTATACCGATCGTAAAGTACTTTGGTGTGTTTGACATTTCTTATTTTACCAGTGCGGTATCATTTGGTATTCGTTCTAAGGAAAACTCTTTCGTTCAGCCCCCACATGGATAAGTTCCCCGGTTCTCAAGCGCCCAATGACCGGGGACCTTCTTCAATACCAGGAGTCAGCAGTGTCCCTCCACTGGACCCACAGTATTTTTACGTCCAGGGACAAGGCCTTCAAATAGTTTCAAAACGTTACTTATCCGCCATAAAGAAAGGTAGAAATTGTGCTCTTCTGTACTAGGCTTAGTTCTTTTTCTCTGTTGTTTTCTTGCATAAAAACACAAACAAACTTGTTAAATAAACATTTCGAATTCCATCTTTCGTACGCGCTACAGTCAAAATAACTTCTATAACTTATCTAAATGGGAAGTGCTATAAGCTTAGCGTCTTACCACTTTGAATGGTAAAAGATTAAGAGATGCGATTTGTTCAACTGTATCATAAATAAATCAGTTAGTTAAAGATCAAAATATACGTCCAATTCTATCAAAACAATGTGAAGTAAGTAAAGGTTAAGTGAAGGTATATTATGTTATAAAGTATTGTTATTTTAACATAGTGTAATAATTGAATGTCTTACACAGCAACGACGAGCTCAACTTAAGCATTTAGATTTTATGCAACAATTACTGAACAGTGAGAAGACATTAGGTAAATTATCCATTTTTTTAATGTCATTACACCGATTTAACTTAAAGCTAATTAATATTGATTTAGCTAGCCCTTCTTGTTTTTGTTATTTAATTACAACTAAAGTTAATTAACGATTACGCATATAAGGTGTGGGGAGTATGGTGCTGTGGTCAGCTTGCTTGAGTCGTGTGAATACAGAGGTTCATGGTTTGCTTATCGCAGCCATAAAACAACATACGACTGTGCTATAAGAGTGGCAGTCGAAACCTGTGCGCTATTTGTTCAGACAAGAGTATTTCAAGAGTGGGTGATGGGTGTTGTTGTCTGGCTTGTATTTTTTTTTTTTTTCTGGTCACGATCAGCTGACAGTCCTTGGTCTTGTGCGAACATTCTGAAATATTCTATATGAATAATAGCTTTAATATGTCGAGCAATAAGATACTAAAGGTAAAGCTGGTACAGCGGTAAGTTCACGGATTTACAACGCTAAAATCAGGGGTTTGATTCCCCTCGATAGGCTCAGCAGATAGCCCGATGTGGCTTTGCTACAAGAAAAACACATACACTAATGGTGAAAACAAAGCACCTAAAAATATAATTCCCTAGCAAGGGTTCGTTAACTTAACCCTACCAATAAATGTGGATTAGCCTGCAGATAAAAATTAAGCGCTCAATTTAGAAATATAACAAAAGACCTAATTTAGGTTTAGGTATGGCCGTGTGTAAAACTTTAAACTTTTAAATAACAAATATTGTGTTAAAAGACACAGTATTATAAAATTTAACCTCACTTTACTTCAGCTAGACGAAAGCTGTTAACATATTGTTAGGTTAATACGGACCTGAATAAAACACGTTTACATGGTTTTAACATACACAATATTATAAAATTTAACCTCACTTCACTTCAGCTAGACGAAAGCTGTTAACATATTGTTAAGTTAATACGGACCTGAATAAAACACGGTTTACATGGTGTTAACATACACAGTATTATAAAATTTAACCTCACTTCAGCTAGACGAAAGCTGTTAACATATTGTTAAGTTAATACGGACCTGAATAAAACACGGTTTACATGGTGCTAACATACACAATATTATAAAATTTAACTTCACTTCAGCTAGACGAAAGCTGTTAACATATTGTTAGGTTAATATGGACCTGAATAAAACACGGTTTACATGGTGTTAACATACACAATATTATAAAATTTAACCTCACTTCACTTCATCTAGACGAAAGCTGTTAACATATTGTTAAGTTAATACGGACCTGAATAAAACACGGTTTACATGGTGTTAACATACACAGTATTATAAAATTTAACCTCACTTCAATTCAGCTAGACGAAAGCTGTTAACATATTGTTAAGTTAATATGGACCTGAATAAAACACGGTTTACATGGTGTTAACATACACAATATTATAAAATTTAACTTCATTTCAGCTAGACGAAAGCTGTTAACATATTGTTAGGTTAATACGGACCTAAATAAAACACAGTTTATATGGTGTTAAAATACACAATATAAAATTTAACCTCACTTTACTTCAGCCAGAGGAAAGCTATTAACATATTGTTACATTAATACGAACTTAAATAAAATACGGTTTACATGGTGTTAAAATGCACAGTATTATAAAATTGTTATAAAATACACAATATAAAATTTAACCTCACTTTACTTCAGCTAGAGGAAAGCTATTAACATATTGTTACATTAATACGAACTTAAATAAAATACGGTTTACATGGTGTTAAAATGCACAGTATTATAAAATTGTTATAAAATATACAATATTATAAAATTGTGTATTTTAATACCATACTTTACTTCAGCTAGTGCGAAACCGGTTATAGGGTGTTACAATACATAAACTTGTATAAGTTAACCTTCAATTTAAGGGAAACTGTACAATTCATTGCGTTTAAATCTGGCTGTCGTAAGCAAGACCAAATAATCTTTTATCTTTTTTTCTGTGTTTCCAAGCGAATTGGAAAAGAGCCACGAATCAGTTTCACAGCTTTACAAAGCTTAAAGTATGTCATTACCAACCTAGCCAGCTAGCTCCGCGTGAATGAAACCCCAGCAAAGCCTTTAATAACGTTCCATTAATATATCTCACAAAGTCAACAATGCTGTAACTAATAGCGCTGACACAAATCCCACGCGCATGGAGTTTACACGATAAATGCCTGGGTCTGTTCCCTGCATCCATGACACAGGTGTGTGTGTGCGAGACAGAACTATTATTTACATAAGAACACTTGTACAAATAAACAAACAAAAAGGGTAGATTTACTTTTTCTCTCTCCAAACAGAAAGACAGCGGAGTATAAGTAAGCCTAATTTATTCTCTAAGTGTTAATACATCGTTTATTCCTCGAAAATTACAACGTTTTTTTTTCCAGATGTAGAATTAATAAACGCAGTTCGAACACCACAACTTTTACTTGCCTTCCTGGTTTACGGTTCGATCCGTTGTCAGTTTGTGTGTATGTGTGTGAAGTCTCTGAGATTTGTTCAGGTGTTTGTGATATCTTGATGACGAGAAACCCACTTGAAATAAAAATGTATCTCAGAACGGCTGGTATGGGTATTAACACTTTTATTAATAAGCAGAGAACAACGTTTTGACCTTCTTAACCTGAAGATGACCTAGGAAGGTCGAAGCGTTGTTCTCTGTTTATCAATAAAATTGTTAATACCCATACCAGCCATTCTGAGGTACATGTTTGTGATGTGTATGTGGAGTCACTGGTATTTGATCAGATGTTTGTGATACCCAAAAGAACGTTGTATATATCCGTTTATTTCCAACAGGATATTGTGTTTATCTGTTTATTAGCAAGAAGACACTCTGTTTATCTGTTTATTTCCAATATATGTGCGAATTATTTGATTTCACTTTATGGTGACCAGCTATGACTTAGTGGTACGGTTATACTTCAATTTGGGGCTCCATCCCTGATGTAGACACAGCGCAGATAGCCCCTTATGGAACCTTTAGCTTTGTAACAAACGAACAAATAATCATTCCATAACTATATGGTTTTGTGATAGTTTGATCTTTATCATTTACTGTGGTCACTGGTTGTGACTCCATGTTTGATAGCGTGGCTCAACTGTTCGTGTGGATTTGCTGACATAAATCATCTAATGAAGTCTATATGTTCAGTGTTTTAGCTTATGACGTCAATGGGATCTATAGCTTGAACTTCATGCTTACGTGTTAATGTTTTCATATATTTGTTCATTTCATAATATTTTTGATAATATGGTTAATAATATAGGTGGTGATGTTTTTAATAATATAGTTGATGATGTAGTTGATGATATGGTTAATAATATAGGTGGTGATGTGTTTGATAATGTAGTTGATGATATAGTTAATAATATAGGTGGTGATATGGTTGATAATGTAGTTGATGATGTGGTTGACTATGTAGCTGATTATGTGGTTGATAATGTAGTTGATGATGTTGTTGACTATGTAGCTGATTATGTGGTTGATAATGTAGTTGATGATGTTGTTGACTATGTAGCTGATTATGTGGTTGATAATGTAGTTGATGATGTGGTTGACTATGTAGTTGATAATGTAGTTGATGATGTGGTTGATAATGTAGCTGATGATGTGGTTGATAATGTAGTTGATGATGTGGTTGACTATGTAGCTGATTATGTGGTTGATAATGTAGTTGATGATGTGGTTGATAATGTAGTTTATGATGCGGTTAATAATATAGGTGGTGGTGTGTTTGATATCGTAGTTGATGATGTGGTTGATAATGTAGTTGATGATGTGGTTGATAATGTAGCTGATAATGTGTTTGATAATGTAGCTGATGATGTGGTTGATAATATAGTTGATGATGTGGTTGATAATGTAGCTGATAATGTGTTTGATAATGTAGCTGATGATGTGTTTGATAATGTAGTTGATGATGTGGTTGATAATGTAGTTGATGCTGTGGTTGAGATGTAGTTGATGATGTGGTTGACTATGTAGTTGATGATGTGGTTGACTATGTAGTTGATAATGTAGTTGATGATGTTGTTGACTGTGTAGCTGATGATGTTCTTGATAATGTAGCTGATGATGTGGTTGATAATATGGGTGGTGATGTGGTTGATAATGTAGTTGATGATGTGGTTGATAATATAGGTGGTGATGTGGTTGACTATGTAGTTGATAATGCAGTTGATGATGTGGTTGATAATGTAATTGATGATGTGGTTGATAATGTATTTGATGATGTAGTGGACAATGTAGCTAATGATGGGGTTGATAATGTCCTCTTGGTTAATTTCATGAGAATCAATATACTTTTACCAGCAGATAATGGAATACTTTATGAAATTTCATTTCTGTAGTAAGTTAAAGAAGTTTTATCTTTAATTCTGATGATGTAATTAAGTGATATAGTTTGATAATATCAAGTTATATACTTGTTGACACACGATGACTTTTAATATCTTTAGTAAGGCGGTAAGTTTAATTATAATTAATTATTATATTGATGTTGACTGGCGTCCTTCATTACAAGTTCATGTTGCGGTTCGGTGTTTGGTTACTGATGCGATTGATGTTGACTAGCATCCTTCATTATAAATTCATCCTACGGTTTGATAGTATGTGTTCAGATAACTTGCAGAATGATCAGTTTACCTTATACCATTAGGGTATCTTATTGATTATAGTAGGTTCTCTATTTTGCAAAAGATCAAATTATTTCAAAACTATGGTTATGTTGTGAGAACGTGTAGCTGAGGACACTAAGTGAAAATGATACGATAACCAATGACCAATAGTGCATCAAACTTTGTATTTCCTACAAATTTGGACAAAACTGAACATGCATATTGTTTTCTTTTACATTTATTTTTATACTGTCTGACATAAACTCTTAAACCAAACCATAAAACGAAAAACAGATTTTAATCAAAAATAGGAAAATTGTTGCAAGAATTGATAACATTTATTAATCAGATGTTTTCTCTTGTTCGTATAGAAACTAGATTTTTCTATTACCTGTCTCAGCTCTTAGCTGTTTTTGTTCTCCGTTTCTTTCTGTGTACTACTATTTTCTTTTTGGTTGGATCGGTTCTAAAAATTGTATAAATAAAGATGGTAGAAAACTAGATTTTCTTTCAGCTATACTTTCCATTGTAATTTAAAAAATGAAGAAATAAAAACGTTTAATCCATAGCAATTTCCTCATTACCATTAATTTTTCTGTTTGATCGATTTCTCATTGTGATTGCTTCACTACAGTGTGTTTGTTGTAGAAAACTATAAATAAAATCTTAATGGAAGTACTTTAATTAGGAAATTTAAAATGTTGGCGGATTGAATAAATTACATAAATAACTAGATAATAAAATGCACAAGGTACAAAGATATCTTGAGACAAAAGCAGACAACTTAATCAGACAGAACAATAACTGACTGGAACGATGTCGTCATTTCGATATAAAAACAAAGAGATAAGATTTAAAGGACAACAATAAGTTACAACAATTTCATCATCTCAGTACAGAAGCAGACAACTAGAAATCTCACATGACACCAATAAGCTACAACAATTTCATCATCTCAGTACAGAAGCAGACAACTAGAAATCTCACATGACAACAATAAGCTACAACAATTTCATCATTTCAGTATAGAAGCAGACAACTAAAAATCTCACATGACAACAATAAGCTACAACAATTTCATCATTTCAGTATAGAAGCAGACATCTAAAAATCTCACATGACAACAATAAGCTACAACAATTTCATCATTTCAGTATAGAAGCAGACAACTAAAAATCTCACATGACAACAATAAGCTACAACAATTTCATCATTTCAGTATAGAAGCAGACAACTAAAAATCTCACATGACAACAATAAGCTACAACAATTTCATCATTTCAGTATAGAAGCAGACAACTAAAAATCTCACATGACAACAATAAGCTACAACAATTTTATCATCTCAGTATAGAAGCAGACAACTAAAAATCTTACATGACAACAATAAGCTACAACCATTTCATCATTTCAGTATAGAAGCAGACAACTAGAAATCTCACGTGACAACAATAAGCTACAACAATTTCATCATCTCAGCACAGAAGCAGACAACTAAAAATCTCACATGACAACAATAAGCTACAACAATTTCATCATCTCAGTATAGAAGCAGACAACTAAAAATCTTACATGACAACAATAAGCTACAACCATTTCATCATCTCAGTATAGAAGCAGACAACTAGAAATCTCACGTGACAACAATAAGCTACAACAATTTCATCATCTCAGCACAGAAGCAGACAACTAAAAATCTCACATGACAACAATAAGCTACAACAATTTCATCATCTCAGTATAGAAGCAGACAACTAAAAATCTTACATGACAACAATAAGCTACAACCATTTCATCATCTCAGTATAGAAGCAGACAACTAGAAATCTCACGTGACAACAATAAGCTACAACAATTTCATCATCTCAGCACAGAAGCAGACAACTAAAAATCTCACATGACAACAATAAGCTACAACATTGTTATCGTCTTGATATAAATACAGATATCCTGAATTCACAACTTTTTCAATATTAGGTCATATTAAAAGTGAATCAAGTTTGAAAAATTTGCTGACAAGAAAGATATATATATCTTAAACAATCTTTGGTCAGTTCACCTGGTCAATGTTCCACAAAATTGAAAAAAAAAATGTTATTTGAACACTCATGCAGCTCTACGTTGTAACAATATCTTACTTTCTGAGCTGGCTGGCTTACTCTGTTTTTTGACAGTGTCCGTTCTACAAAGAATAAAAATATGTGGTTATCAGTATTAGGGATGTTTTTCGTCATATCCACCTATAGAGCAAATATATTTACTATGATTCAGATCTGACAAATTTACTAATACCAGGGCCCGGCATGGCCAAGCGTGTTAAGGCGTTCGACTCGTAATCCGAGGGTCACGGGTTCGAATCCCGGTTGCACCAAACATGTTCGCCCTTTCAGCCATGGGGACGTTATAATGTGCGGTCAATCCCACTATTCGTTGGTAAAAGAGTAGCCCAAGAGTTGGCGGTGGATGGTGATGACTAACTGCCTTCCCTCTAGTCTTACACTGCTAAATTAGTGAGGGCTAGCGCAGATAGCCCTCGAGTAGCTTTGCGCGAAATTCCAAACAAAGAATACTAATACCAGAGAAGATATTTTAAGTTTTCCCTTAAGTGCTTAATAGTGAGATAAATGATTAGATGGAAGAACTGTATCATTTATTTTCAATTTTATTTTAATTTATTATAATACGTTTCATTTATTACTGTGCAGGTTGTAAACCATCATAAATCGGATGTTGAAGTAAATGATTGACGTAACGTTCAGTGATCCAAACTCCTTTAATAAAGGTTGATACTTAACTTATCTTAAAAGAAGGTAAATAATAGATTCATTTTCAGATAGGATATATATTAATATTATTTAATTGGTAAGATTGATCCATGATGTAAATGTTCTTAAGTAAGTAAAGAGTAAGGTAGGTAAGCTATTCTGGGTAAGGTAGGTAATGGGTTTCTTTATCAGCGAAGAAGGTAAGGAATATTTTTATGTGGTAGATGCTTTATTTTAGGTAAGATATGTGTTTTCTTTATTTCTAAGTATGAATGATAAAATAATTTTAGTAAGGTAGGTGAGTTAATTCTAGGTAATGGGTTTCTTTATCAGCGAAGAAGGTAAGGAATATTTTTATGTGGTAGATGCTTTATTTTAGGTAAGATATATCTTTTCTTTATTTCTAAGTATGAATGATAAAATAATTTTAGTAAGGTAGGTGAGTTAATTCTAGGTGATGAATGCGCTCTTTATATTTCTGAATATGAAAGATAAACTATATTAAGGTAAAGTAGGTGAGCTACTTCTAGGTTAGGGAGGGTAGTATTTTATTTTCAGACGTACATGTGTTGTTCAGTTTTATACTAGGTGAAGTAGTTGATGAATTAGTAATAGGTAAGATAGGCACTTGAACTTTTATTAGGAAAACGTATGGTAAGTCACAATCTGTAAAAGAAAGAAATTATTTTGAAAAATGTGACAAACCAACATTTTCCAAACTGAAACTGTTAATTAAATTCTACTTAAGCCACGTGACTTGTGGAAAATTAATGAAGGACCTTTCTCATTTTCTGCATCAAAACATTCATTAAGATTGAACCATTTCGAAATTAGATGTTTCTGCGCAACGTTCTGTTAAGTGATGGACCTTTTCAGTAACAAACGTAGTTTTCTGTGAGTATAATAATTCTGTACAACTCTCTCTGGTCACATGTTTCTGGAAATGTTCGATCGATTAGTCAAGGCCTCGATTTAACAGTAGAAGTAAACACTTTAGTTATTTGGTCTTAATAGACCAAACCCACTTACTTCTCGTCATCCTGTTTAGAAGGTTAAGTCCGTTGTACGTGAAAACGATTTTCAATAAACAAGTAAGCAAATCACGTGACATTCTAAATCATGAAAAAGTCATGGTGAAACGGATTATATCGCAACTACATTTTGACATTACATGACGTTTTGTAAGTAGTGTGATTTAACCACCATTATGAATCGTGCTTCATTAGACAAAAAGACCCTTAAACAAGCGCATAACAGTTATTATGGTGCATTAAGATCTAATTTAGAACTACTAATATGACAATTCTCTGCCACGTGGCAAACAATTTTCATACAGTTGAGCGTCACCACAAGTAACAAATGATGTTAAAGTCGCATGAAAGTTGTTAGCCATATTTGTTAAGACAGAGATGATGGGAAACTTCCTTAATGATGTTATTAAGTGTATTACATTCAAGTTATTATATCTCCATCCTTACCTTTTCAACGTTTGTCGACACTCAAGATAGCAATGCGAATAAACCTTATTACAATTATGAGAAGATTTAGCGGGTGATTATAATTTACGGACAGAGCGAGAGGAACACATTAACGAAAATTTATTACAGCCGACAAACTAACTGTTATATATTTAGTTTTTATCATTACCCTTTTCTTAAGTCTCTTTTGCTTCTTTTATTTACGTTGCTAGACAGGTTTTGATAACTAATGGTGGACACATTAAAGAAAGTCACTGTACTTTCTTTTATAAATAAGCCTACTTTTTATTCAATTTGAAAGTCACTACTGTTACTTTGATAAATGAACTCACTGTTTGTCCATCTTGAAAATAAAACGCACATCTTTACCTTTTTTTTTTTTGTAGGCCTGGCATGACCAGGTGGGTTAAAGCGTTCGACTCGTAATCCGAGGGTCACGGGTTCGAATCCCCGTCGCACCACACATGCTCGCCCTTTCAGCCCTGGAGGCATTATAATGTGACGGTCAATCCTACTATTCATTGGTAAAAGAGTAGCCCAAGAGTTGGCGGTTGGTGATGATGACTAGCTGTCTTTCTTCAAGTCTTACACTGCTAAATTAGGGACGGCTAGCGCAGATAGCCCTCGAGTATCTTTGCGCGAAATTCAAAAACAAACAAACAGAAACAAAACCTTTTTTCTATAAAATTCCGTTACATATTTGCTTATTGCTCCTGATGAGGAAGAAACCACAGTTTTAAAGTACTTTTAGTTTGACCAATACCCTCTTATAGATCCATTTACATGTGACTAAGTTTCTTCTTAACACTTATATATCAAGACTTTGTAATATAGATATATTACAGTTTAAAAACCAACACTTTGTTTGTTAAAAATAAAATACCAAAAAACACGAAGATACGTGTGATCTGTTTAAAATAAATAAACTTTGTAATTTATTATTAATACCTATGATTAATAGGATTGATTCTAAAATAATGACAAATGACGTATGGGTCGTTAAGGTGAATATTACGATCAGAATTTATGAAAGTATTTTTATACATTCGTTAAGCTGTTAGACGGCTTCCTGTATGTAGAACCATTGCTATTACAGTTATATGGATTCTTGTGCATATAACCGTAATATAGCTTTAATAGCTACGACAAGATTATATGTCTTTCTTAGGGCCCGGCATGGCCAAGCGTGTTAAGGCGTGCGACTCGTAATCTGAGGGTCGCGGGTTCGCATCTCCGTCACGCCAAACATGCTCGCCCTTTCAGCCGTGGGGGCGTTACAATGTGACGGTCAATCCCACTATTCGTTGATAAAATAGTAGCCCAAGAGTTGGCGGTGGGTGGTGATGACTAGCTGCCTTCCTTCTAGTCTTACACTCCTAAATTAGGGACGGCTAGCACAGATAGCCCTCGAGTAGCTTTGTGCGAAATTCAAAAACAAACAAAAAACAAAAACAGTCTTTCTTAGTCTAATGCGTAAACGTTCGGGTAGATACATTTTTAAACAGTGAATATTTCATTATACTGTTCTGTACACGTGTAAACGTTTGAGTACATAATTTAGGGTCTTTTTAGTCTGTTGTTTCGTATACTAGTCTGTGTTAAATTATTTAACTCTCGACCACATATATAAAGATAACCCATGCACGTATCGTTTAAATAGTTATATACTCATGTTATATATCTAGTCTGAGCTCTGAATCCAGTTTTTATAGTAAAATGTAATGTAAAACCTTGTTCTTTGTCAGAAACTAAGCATGTGATTGCCCTACCTCAGTAACGTTGTAAATATAAATAAAGAAGTTCTTGCGTGTTAGTGAGAGACACTTGCTATTATTACGTTAATAATTTGAAGTGTTTTCACTTATTATTTCCATAAACCTGCCTTATGATACCTTACGAGTTGCTATAAAGATTGAACGTCACAGAATTAATGTTCGTGATGAAAATTCCTGAATAGTTATACGTGGTGGAAAAGGAAAAAAAAATAATTGAAACGTTATTTTTACACCTTTCACTTCATCTGAAGTTCCTATGGCTTTTACGTTTAATATAGCAGCTTGAAGTATTCATATGTTAATCTAGCAAAACCGTTGTTATAGGCCAATCATGGCGCTCGACTCGTAATCTAAGGGTCGCAGGTTTGAATCCCCCTCACACCAAACATGCTTTCTCTTTCAGCCATGGGGTCGTTATAATGTTACGCATAAAAGAGTTGATAAAAGAGTAGCTCAAGAGTTAGCGGTGGGTGGTAATGACTAGTTTCCTTCCCTCTAGTCTTACACTGCTAAATTATGGACGGCTAGCGCAGATAACCCTCAAGTAGCTTTCGGCAAAATTCTAAACAGACCAAACCAAACCTGGCTACTCGTGTAAGTTTGTCCAACGCGTTTTATCAGAGACCATATAATCTTTGTTCTATAATACAAGTAGCAATGTTTTAGGAAAGT
Organism: Tachypleus tridentatus; assembly: GCF_004210375.1. NCBI lineage: Eukaryota > Metazoa > Arthropoda > Merostomata > Xiphosura > Limulidae > Tachypleus > Tachypleus tridentatus. The sequence continues at coordinate 49,855,627 of NC_134826.1, read as the reverse complement.
TTCTACTTAACCTTAAAATCGTATCAAAAGAAAGATCGGTATGACGGTATGAAACAGTGATTTTCAAGAGGATTACCACGAGATGTTTAGAATAATTATAAATTGCTGCGTCACATTCTATGTGCACTGAATCTAGTTTTGTTCTTTTATACATAATTTCACCACATGACATTATTAGTCACCACAATACCAAAAATTATTTGCAAACATAGTCGAATTCCTGTCCCATCAAACATGCTCGCTTTTTCAGCTGTAGGGGCGTTATAAAGTTATGATCAATCCCACTATTCGTTGGTAAAAGAGTAGCCCAAGAGTTGGCGGTGGGTGGTGATGACTAGCTGTCTTCCCTCTAGTCTTACACTGCTAAACTGGGGACGCTAGCACAAATAGTCCTCGTCACCAAAATAAATGGTAATTATTATACATTTAGAACGTTTTTAATGTCATCAAAACGAAATAAACGGTTAAGTTTAAAAAGGGTGGGCTGGTCAACGGTAACCTAACGTATCTGTATCAATGAATCATTTGGAAACTGGGTCAACGTCTCTTCTAAATTGTTACACGAACCTAACAGCCCTTAGACACGCAATTTTCTAAGTTAAACGTATTCTCTTCTAACTATGTGTTGTTTTTTATCGCATCCTGAATTACCAAATCTTCATTTTTTGTTTTTTCTTTAAATGACTAACTGATATCAGTTCTTTCTGGTAGCAAAACTGGTAAACAACATGTCACACCAGATAAAACCTAGTTATTTAGCGACTGGTTGAGAAAAAGCGCAAAACTTTGCGACTTTATCAGTCCTCGATGCTACTGGATTCGTTCATGATACAATGACACCATATCCAGTCCTTTAAGAGTTAGATATACTAAAAATAATACTGGCAAAAAATCTTCAGCAAACAACGAAAAACTAACTAGAAATTAACTAGCCAATAAATTTCTGAATTTGTACGTACACATACATAGATAGATATACACACACATGCATAAAACAGTAAGTAAATACACGTTGCTGTGTGAATTACTGTATTTCCAATCCACGCAAACAAATCAATATCAAACTTAAATAGAAATTTTCTACTACAAACAAACTAGTTTCCATTGAAATTAAACTTTGTTGTAAATACATTTGTATATATACTGTAAGAAAAAATCTATATATTCTTTCCATATGTGATTTTTAAACTGAATACAACTTGTTTACATAAATTCCTTCCGTTAGCCAACAACTGTCGTCATAAAATCATGTCTTTACGCTTTACTTTAGTATCGTTGTATAAATGTTAGTAAAACCAAGTTAATTTCTTTTTAAAGTCTTCTTCATACCTTTTGTTCAAATTGTTTCATTTTTTCAAATTATTCTAATTAGCCACCTATCGATGTTTTCTGCTACTAAAACTTGTTTGTTATTCATCAGGAATAAAAATCTGTAAACTTAGAAACGTTTTTGCTAGTGTCGTGTACATACTTAAATTGGAAATTTAACACAAAAAAATGCTTTTCTTTAAATATATTTTGTGCTTCGGAAACAGCTAACAGGAAATAAACAATAGGAAGAAAAATAGGTGCTTCTATCAGATACAGATGACCAGCTGGTTTTGGCGCTCGATTGAAGGTCGTGGGTTCGAATCTTCACCGAACATGTTCACCCTCTCAGCGCTGGGGGCGTTATATTGTACGATCAATCCCACTATTCGTTAGCACAAGAGTTGGCGGTAGGTGGCGATAACTAGCTGATTTCCCCCTAGTCTTTTACTGCTAAATTAGGGATGGTTAGTGTAGATAGCCCTCGAGTAGCTTTCAGCGAAATTCGACCCTATCAAACTGTTAAATAGGTCTCATTTGGTGACTAAAGAACTATATTTTCAAGTTCTATGAGCCCAGCTAGTTTGATAACAAAGAGTTCGTGTGCGTGTATACACAAAATCAGCACAGAACAAGAGCATTCAGAGAAAACACAAATTCACATTTCACTGCCGCTTTTTGAAATTGTACGCGTTTATATTGGAAAACGTCAAACTTCCTAAAACTCAAAACTTCTTTCTCAGATTTAAAATAGTCAACGATCCACACTCCGGGTCCGTGTGTGTTCTCGTTTGTGTCCGCGCGCGTGTCTAAAACTAGACTGATGTACACGCAAAATTTGCACGAGATGGAAAGTTGGTACGGAACAGTTCTTCCCAGATTTGGTACGGATCAATATCCATATCGGGAACATTTTTTTAAATAACAGTTACGTAAGGCATTTTACGCGGTTTTGCGTTAAATAACTCTGGAAGGTGGGTCGGATTGTCCCAGACTTCACGGGGACACATTAAGGTTGAGACTCCTCATGAAACTACAAAATATAATTGAGATCGTTTATCATTGTGGATAGGACTGTTTGTGTTTTTGTTGTGGATCTGAGAAGGAATGTTTGTGTTTTCGGTTGCTCTTCTTTGAAGCATCATGGAGAATCTCAACCTTACTGTCCCCATGAAATTTGATACAAAACTGCGAAAATGTCTTTTTCCCCATTGTAAGGAGAGAAAAAACAGCTTTAAAGTGATCCATAATCCGGATTTGGATCAAATCTGGGGATACTATACCGACTTCCCATCTTGTGTAAAATTTCCATATACATCAGTTGGTGTGTTATTGTTCGAAATACTTGCACGGAAAATCACACACGGACCGAACTGCAATACCACCCCCGAGGATGACCGAGAATAACTCACTCTGTGCAGAGTTTCCCCCGAGAACTCAAGTTAGGGGAGCTTTTGAACTTTCAAGCGGGGCGAGGGGTAAAACAGTGAGGACAAAGATGAACTATATAGTACCGCAATATAAACTGAAAAATAATTCACGACCATTTATCGGGTAAATAGCTTTTGTAATTAGCCTCTTCCCTCCAGTGACACAGCTATGTGTCTGAGGACTCATACCGTTATTAACCGAGATTTGATACCTGTGGTGGGCAGAACACAGATAGCCCATTGTGTAGCTATGTGCTTCAATACAAAACAAACAAACAACTCGTAATTAACAGCTACTGCTATCTCATTTGTTACTAGAAAACTATTGAAGAAAAGAAAAGTGTTGATTTATGTCATATAACTAAATTTCCAACTGACTAATGTAGTTATTTCCAACGAGAATACCTCTAAAATAAACCAAATATAGTTGGAAATAGCTAATTTGGCAACACTTCATCAAACCAGTTGACCACTTGGAAAGGGGGTGACGGGAAAGTTTAGGGGTGTACACCCTTCCTAAGGGGCTATAGAGCGATTCCTGACCATACACACACAACAAAACTGTTTTGATCTTTTCTGTCATCGACATAGCTTGGTTGTTTTGGAGTTATTGTCTAATTGCTTCATTTTCTACAATCTCTATCACCCAAAAGGTATAAAAAGTCCAAGTACTAGGCCTTATTGCAGCGAACGTCTAAATAGTCATAAACATTCTTTCGTATTACAGAATAGAAAAGTTTGGTCTTAAAAATGTGCAATGAAACAAATGCGACTTTATGAACACCTTCCATGTTTTGAGAAAATAAACTGTTTTTCTTCACAATTCTGAACCATCGTCCGCTAATGAGACTGTCGTTCTTCTACGCATGCGCGTTTTCCTTTCATGAGTGATCTAATACGTCATTACTCAACAGTGAGGAAAATTCACCGATCTCAAGAAGAAGAGGAAAAAAAATACAAGCCAAGTGACGTCATGTATATTGTTTTACTGTTTCAGAATAAATAGCCAATCATAAATGAGAATCGTGTGACTGGCATAATCCAGGTCAGGTGTAATACGTGCGAGCCTTAGGGTCTAAGCGCTCGATCTGAGATCTTTCAGCGAATAAAAGGATACACTACACTTCAACATGCCCAGTTAACAAAGATTTTGACAACAGCCTAACATATATGTTATTTCATATTAATATCAGAGTGACCTGGGTCAACTGAGACTGATGAAAATTACGTTATATGTGAAGTTAATTTAATCCACAGTTTCTTTTGTAGTTTCCGTCCAGTAATATAAATTTGTCTACGCTTTTCTCAGCTCTTTAAATCCTTCAAATGCTACAGTTTAATTAAATATCTGTCATTCTAGAATTGCATTTTTTTCATCATTCCTTGGAACCTTGTGGATTTTTATGACCCATGTTCGTGAAACAAATGTTAGAATCAAACAATGTCTTGAATAACACCCAAAATAACAATTGAAGTGGGGAAAACGTAGAAGCAAAGATTGGCTAGTTTAAGCGTGTTACTAGCGCGAGCTGCCGGTCGGTCGAACTCACGTGAGCTCATACATTATTCTACATTGTCAGAACCACCATTCCACCAGTTCTGAGCACAACATGGCTTCTCGATACAGTGATATTGAAAGGGACAGTCACCAGGCGAAGTACAAGGCATCAACCACTGGGTACAGCATCAATGATTGTAAGTATTCTTAGCGTTGGTGTTATTGTAATATGTACTATCTATTTTGATTCAAAACAGCAAAAACAAAACCGAGATATAGAAACGTATTCACGCAGTTTGGCATAGGTTTTGATTAAATACAGTCAACAGCTGTAACTCATCTATGGAATACTTTTTGAGTGTCCGTGAGGGAAACAAAAAAATTAAAAATAAAATTATTTAGATGTATTTATACGGCGTATTATCAAATATGAAAAATTACCTATTCAGTGACGTTAATTTGGATACGCAAACAATTAATAGATAAACGGAATTTAAACAACTAGATAATTAATTAAATTAACAATTAAAGAGTAAATGTGAGGCTCATAATATTCATTAGAACGAGTCCTAATATCCAAGGTGCAGGTTGGCCTTGTTATGAATCTCTGGATTTCAGAGCAAAGTTCGAAGACGTGTGGGTGTGCTATAAGAGTGACATTCGATTCTTTGGCATGTATGATGAATGGTAGGGTGACGCTGACTGACTGCTTTCCCCTCTGGTCAATAAAGTTTAGAGATGACTTATGATGGATAGTGAGAGAAACTTTATCACAAATGTTCAACGTTTCGACAAAATTACGTCATCATCAGAAATTCGGAGCTTTACCACAGGACCGCGTCCTTTCTAAAGTTAAAAAGTGGCTTAAAAAGTTAAAATAGTTACGTGTTGGGAATATTATATCGTTTCTGTTTTTTTAAAGAAGCAGAAAAATATTCTTCCTCCAACATAATAGCTCTATTAATAAGATATTTTATGTTATACCATGTTACATGTAATAAACAATGTCTAAACACAAATACTACACAACAAAAACCTGTAAACATTATTCATTATCAGCTCCAAAAATATTGTAATTGTTGACAAAACAAAGACAACTACAGTCGTTTCGAACAAGATTTTTGTGACACAAATAACGTAGAAAATGTTTTATAGATCGGTTTAGAAACATATACTTGTTTATTTGTTTGTTTTTATATTTCGCGCAAAGCTACACGAGGGCTATCTGCGCTAGCCGTTCTTAATTTAGCAGTGTAAGACTAGAGGGAAGGCAGCTAGTCGTCAACAGCCACCGCCAACTCTTGGGTTACTCTTTTACCAACGAATAGGGGGATTGACCGTCACATTATAACGCCCCTACGGCTGAAAGGCGAACATATTTGATGTAACGGGATTCAAACCCGCGACCCCCAGATTACGATTCGAGCGCCTTAACGCCCGGCCATGCTGGACCAACATATACGTCAACCAAGATTCTTGCGTTTATATATTTAATGTGACAAATAATTTACCACAGGTCGTTTTAAAAGTCCATAATTCAACCTATGTCCTTGCGTACATATATATATTTATATATATAAAAACTGTTCCTTATCGAGCGCTTTAGAAATTCGTACATCAGACGAAACCTATATATAACGTGGAAAATTATATAAACAATTATACCACGGGGGAACGACAAATATAATATCTTACATTTATAAAATACTCTTTCTTGAATTTATACTACGTTTGGCTACGTATGAGTGCGTAGTTGATTCTGTGATAGTTGTTTTGCAAAATTATCTCATGAGGGAAAATCAAATTTAACTTATAATTCACTATATTAAGTTTATATCACTCTTCTAGATCAATCACATAAAATAAAAACCTTATGTTTTGTTCAGACTTAATGTTTTTTTACATTGTATTTCTAGTGACCAGACATTTGATTTAAATTTAATTCTCTTACATCTTTATATTCTTTTATATCACCAGACATTATTGATTAAGAGACACGTGTTGTGCGCGTGGTTCACCAAGTTAGTTACAGTAATAAACTTGGTCGCAGTCTCAATAAAAACCTGACACAGGTCCTGCATGGACAGGTGGCTAAGGCACACGACTCGTAAACTGAGGGTCGAGGGTTCGAATCCCCGTCACACCAAACATGCCCGTCCTTTCAGCCGCAGGGGCGTCATAATGTGACGGTCAATCCCACTATTCGTTGGTAAAAGAGTAGCCCAAGAGTTGGCGGTGGGTGGTGATGACTAGCTGCCTTCCCTCTGGTTTTATACTGCTAAATTAGGGACGGCTAGCGCAGATAGCTCTCGAGTAGGTTTGGGCGAAAGTCAAAACAAAAACAAAGAATCTGACACGTTGTTCTCCGATAAAACGTTTTAAAGTGAATGAAGTGACGTATCAAAGTGATCCAGAATTAATCAACATCCACGAAAAATAAGCAAGTCGGCGATCTTTGATCTTCTTACCCATTTAAAAGAACTAGAGAACTAACCATGTGTTGAATATCACCTTGCTTAACCTGTACAAAAGCCTGTGTGACGTCACACTTGATATCTTGAAATAAGTGGAGTCAGAAAGCTAATATGCATTTATCCACATACAATAAATATATTACTGTTGGCACGTTACAATTTTAGTGACAAATGCAAGGTGACCGTGAAAGTGTGTGTGCTGTGAAACTTTATAAGTGTTGTGAGTGTTGATATAATAAGCCTAAAGTAAAAACTATTGTTGGGTCACTCAGCTTAGAGCCAAGTGCATGAAATTTACCACGAAGGTAAAAATGTTGATTCAATTTTAAACTTGCAAAGTTTCTGAAATAATATATTTTTTGTTATATGATCAACGTTTTCAATAAAAACACGTCTTTTAGCAACGGACACTTTACATTAAGAAATAAACAAATATTTCTTTCCAGTTTTGTTTCTTATAAATTTTATTTTATACTTTCACTACATAGACAAACAACAATATTAGGTTTACTTTTGTTGCTAAGCAACATAACATAAACCCATTGTAGTAACGTAGTTTTACTAAAACTCCATATGTTGAAAGTTGTTAATCTAACTGATTTTCGCCAATGAATGAACTTACTTTTGATTGGCTAACAGAGGTGTTTATTGACGCTTTACTGCTCTGACTGCACTTTTCTGCCTCTCCATTGACCAAACTTGATTTGGCAAAACTTGTTTATTTTCACATTCAATGAAATATGAGATCAGGATACACTATGAGGTGGAGGTGGTAGAACTTGCCCTGTCACTTGCGGCGGGCTATACTCTAGTCCAGGGATGGGCAACTCCATGAACAGCACAATTGTGGCCTGCTCGAGTTTAGGAATCAACTTTTTCCATCATTTATTTTTCATCGCAAATTTGGTAATCAGCAACTGCACTGCCTGACGTCATCGCTGATGTCACGCGCTTCATTACTGCCACAGACTCCACCCATTTTGTAACGTCAGTCTGGTTTAAATGTTTATTATTGAGTGTGCGTTGTTTTGCATGCGCTTGTAAATATTTTTATTGTGCAACTTTCAAGTGTTTAAATATATTTTGTTTTTAATCCCATAATATGGATAAGTGGATAATTCGAAAACGAAAGAATCCAGATGATGGTGAACACTTAGAAAATACAGTTTAATTGATTCTGGTATTACTACTGAAAATGGAATTACGTGTGACTGGAAAAACGTGAAGCGAGAATTTAATGAAAGTTGGAAGTTGAAATTTGTAGTGATTGAAATAAATAAATAAACCACTGTGTCTTTTGTGTAACAAAGTTTTTAGGAATAATAAAGTATACAATCTTAAGCAATATTTTAACAATTTTCACAATGAATTTGATGTAAAATTTCCAGTTGATAGCAAAAGTCATATGAACGAAATTAGCAGCCGTCTGAAAACACAACTTCATGAACAAATGGGAGACCTGAAAGATATTTATCATTGATAGAACTAGTTACGTTAGTTAGCTATAAAGTGTATTGGATTCTAACTAAAAAGAAAAGAAATCACTTTTTGATGCTGGACTACTAAAAGAAATATTGATTGTGGTCATTGAAACTTTGTTGGAGAATTATTATTCGAAAATAAAAGATGATATTCTTCAAAGGGTAAATAATATGCAATTAAGTCGAAGAACAATTGTCCTTAGAATGCTAGAGTTAGCGAATGTCATAGAAAATCAGTTGCTTGAACAATTAAAAAACTGTTTGTATTTTTCTTTAGCACTAGATGAGTCAACAGATGTTAGTGACACTGCACAGTTGATGTTTTGGGTTCAATATGTAACTTCAGATCTTCGAATGAGGGAAGAAATGCTTGGCCTTTGTGGATTACGAGATCGAACATGTGAAAAAAACATCTTTGAAAAATGTCTTGAAATGTCAAAAAAATTCAATTTGTATTTTTAGAAACTGATGGTCCTCCCGCCATGACTGGGACGAAATTTATTTGAAAATAATGTGAAGTCCACGCTGCCATCTTTCCATTGTATTTTGTATCAAGAAAATTTGTGCTCAGATGTCTAAAAGTAATGAATTGAAAATTTTGATGGGCATTGTTGTAAAAATTGTGAATTATATTAGAAGTGGAAGCTCTCATCCATCGACAGTTTGTTGAGTCTTTGAAGAAAGCAGTGCCTGTACTTTTGATGATCTTCTGATTTTGCAAATGTAAGATAGTTACGACTAGTGGGATTGACCGTAACATTATAACGCCCTAACGGCTGGGACGGCGAGCATGTTTGGTGCGACCGAGATTCGAACCCGCGACCCTTAGATTATGAGTCGAACGACTTAACACGTTTGCCATGCGGGGCCCAAAATAAAGAGTATATTTAAATGTATGTGTGCTTTCTTATAGCAAAGCCAGATCAGGCTATCTGCTGAACCCACCGAGGGGAATCGAACCCCTGATATTAACATTGTAAATCCGTAGACTTATCGCTGAACTAGCGAGGGATCTCCATGTTTGGATCCACATTGGTGTTTGAGACAACATTTTCTACGCTAGATTTTCTCAAGTCTAGATACAGATCTCGGCTTACTGACAAAAATTTTTACATTGAAGGTTAGTTGAAATGCAATTATTTTGATTAAACTAACATGTTTCTTTTTTTTTTTTTAATAGTGTGGCCAACGTTGTTTTCATTAGCCACAGTTGTGGCCACTATGAAAAATAAGTTACCCTCCCCTGCTCTAGGCTATTGCCTGAAACACGACAATGCCAGGCTACACGTGACATGAAACGTCACTTTTGTTCGTTGTCGGCTTCAATTATTTTTCCCAGTTTAACCCATATTCGCAGCTTTCAAATTTTTGAACAATTATTTATTTATTCAAGTAAACCTGATTTTTCATCGGAAAGGAGGGTAGGTCTGCCTCATCTCCCCTTGTAAATTCCATCTAAATGTATTCTAATGGATCCTATCAACTAATAGACACTTTAATTAAAATAGAGAACAATGTTTCGACCTTCTTAGGTCATCTTTGTTAACCCGAAGATGACCTACGGAAGGTCAAAACGTTGTTCTCTACTTTATTTTAATAAAAGTTTTAATACCCATACCAGCTGTCTTGAGATGGCCCAGCATGGCCAAGCGCGTTAAGGCGTGCGACTCGTAATCTAAGGGTCGCGGGTTCGCATCCCCATAGCGCCAAACATGCTCGCCCTTTCAGCCGTGGGGGAGTTATAATGTGACGGTCAATCCCACTTTTCGTTGGTAAAAGAGTATCCCAAAGGTTGGCGGTGGGTGGTGATGACTAGCTGCCTTCCCTCTGGTCTTACACTCCTAAACTAGGGACGGCTAGCACAGATAACCCTCGAGTAGATTTGTGCGAAATTCAAAAACAAACAAACAAACCGTCTTGAGATACATTTTTACTTAAAGCGGATTTTCGTCATCACGAAATGCGAGGGAGATGAACAAACGCCTGCGCATGCGTGATTTTACGTCATACATTCCTCAGATTACGAGTAGAGCTCCCTGAACATCTGGTTATCCCTGGCCTGAGCAAAGGGTCTTTCCCTTTACAATCCACAGTAAAGTATTGACTATTACTCTTTTAAAGCGTTAACAGCTTAAAGTAAGACGAAAATTTTTCTGTTACGCATGATTTTAAGCCCGACACAGCAGCTACGAAATAATCTATGGCTCTACCACAGGAAATAGAGAGAAGAAGAACTGTTTAAAAGAGAGCTCTTTTCACTCTGTCATGACGAGAAAACCCACTTGTAGAGAAGAATATTTATGTAAAAATGGCTGGTATGGATGGAGAAAGCACTATGTAGAGGAGCGAACAACGTTTCGACCTTCTTCGGTCATCGTCAGGTTTATCGAATGACTGAAGAAGGTCGAAATGTTGTTCGCTTCTCTACATAGTGCTTTCTCTATCCATACTAGCTGTTTTTACATGTATAGTTTAGCTCTTTTCGCTGCTTATTAATTGCATTCGTTGGTTAAAAATAAACAGCCCGAGGATTGGCAGTGGCTGGTGTTGACTAGATGGCTTTCCTCTAGTCTATAAATGCTAAATCGTGAACGGCTAGTCCAGATAGCCCTCGTGTAGCAAAACAAATCAAATCTCTCTGTTTTCTTCTCCTCACGACTGAATGTTATAACGAAAATACGAAGGCTAAGCCCTCTTTATCATTCAAAGGAGAAAGTCATAAGGAAATAGACAGAAGTTAAGACAAGTAAAACACAAGAGAGGTAGATCTGTGACAATAAAAATAATGACTTCACAAAATCTCCTTTTGTAGACCCGCCAGCCCTGATCATCTGCGTGTTCTTCTATCCAGTATCTCCTTGTTTTTGTGAATCGATGTCACTGACCGTGGATTTCCATGACTTGCACCGTAATACATCAACACTTTATCCTCAACCAGCCCTTCCCCCTGACAGTGTTTTCGCGGTAAGTCCGGAGAGTTACGATGCTAAAAAAAACAAGTTTCAATACTAGTAATGGACACATCAAGAGAGCCCACTGTGTAGCCTCGTGTTAACAGTGAACAAACATGCCGCTCAACTCTTGTAGTTAACAATGCAATTTTCAGGGTTTTGTTTCCCTAATTTCCATATTCTTTACGCGTAGTTATAACGAAACCAGAGTTGACAATAATGTGGAACCACATAAATGTACTTTTTGTTGTTGTATTATTAATTATAACATCTACTGATGATGGTGCTTTAAGAAATTAATAATTTTCTCTACTATATAAATGTTCTCTTTCTTATATTGTGTATTTATGCATGCATATTCATTCCTAATGAAATGTAATTGGGTTATTAGTACTACTGTTATCCGGTAATAATATTTACATTAATCCAAGTGTTGTATAAACTAATTTTAAGCTCATTTATTCAAACATAACTCGCTATACTGAGACGTCAATAAAGATAGCCAATGAATAAACAAAGCACTAGATGCTTAGGCAAAAACAAACAAACTTTAATACCATGCAGAGTTAATAGATACTATAACTACAGCACATACCCCGAGGCATAGCGGCACGTCTGCGAACTTACAACGCTAAAATCAGGGTTTCGATACCCCTAGTGAGCAGAGTACTTGTAGCCCTTTTTTAACTTTGTGCTTAATTACAAAAAATAACAACTAACTACAGGAAGCTCATAGTACAGGAGATTAATTGAAACAGGAGACGATGTAGGAGCTTCAAACAATATTTTTGTACCATTTCTCACATAGCTTTTTTTTTTCGGATAAACTGGACCCTTCGATGGTACAACGGTACGTTTGTGGACCTATAATGCTATAAAATGAGTTTCAATGCTACATTGTGTAGCATTGTGCTTAAACACAACAAAACAAACAACGTAAACTGGTTGTATTTTTAAGTGGATCGGTTTACACCTTGTGAACTTTGTAGACATAGATGGTATTCTGACTCTATCTGGTTTTACACACATTTTTCTAAATTATATGATCACACACAGAAATGTGTAAAAATGTCACCAGTTACTACTGGAAACTAATACCCACTTTACACAGAATATAAACAATTTCACCCTGTTTGTTGTTGCTGTTTTGAATTAAGCACGAAGCTACACAATGGGCTATCTGTGCTCTGCCCACCACGGGTATCGAAATCCGGTTTTAGCGTTGTAAGTCTGCAGACATACCGCTGAGCAACTGGGGCCACCCTGTTTGTTTTTACCCTTTACACGATGTCTTGTAAATGAAAAAAAATAAATATTACTGCAAAACACAAAATACAAAACCGTAAATTTGCAAGTGTCTCTGCATGGATCTACCAAACCTTCATGCTAAATTTGGTGAAAATTCATCAATACAGGGCAAATTAGTGGTAGAAAACGCCAAATGGAAAACTCTAAATTTGTGTGTACCCCTAAAAATATGCAGTAGTTGTTTACATGAATATAGAGCAGACAATACTAATTCTGTAAATTATTAGTTCATCCTCCATCAACCATTCCTATAATTCATTTATTAGTCACTAAAACAAATTTATGATTTTATTAGATTGCATTTAATGTCTCAGTAATGTATGTTTATGGGTTTTCTAGAGTGGACTTGGGTTGGCCATTTGTGGTGTGTCCATCATGAGTATCGAAACCCCAATGTTTAGCGAGCTATGCCTGCAGACTTGCCGCTGTGCCACTGCAAGAAATCTTGTTGTAGTTTACCATGGGAATATCTTATATAATCCACCACATCATATGTAACTATAACATATCTGATATAAGCTCTCACAGCAAATGTAACTATAACATATCTAATATAATTCACTACATCATATGTAACTATAACATATCTAATATAATCTACAACACCATATGTAACTATAACATATCTAATATAATCCACCACAGCACATGTAACTAAACATATGTAACTAGACCATGTCTAGTATAATCCACCACAACACGTGTAACTAGACAATGTCCAGTATAATCTACCATAGCACGTGTTAATCGAAAATTGATAGTTTAATTTTATTTTTATAAAATTCTGAAATTCTCCCTTTAAGAGATTTTATAAACCAAAACATTATTTAAACAAATAGAAATATTGTTTGAGATATGAACGTGTGCTCAAAACGTGGGTGATACCTATAGATTAGAATATAAAAATGTCCTCCAGTGGGACAACTCAGAACGTTAAAATCCAGCGTTCGATTCAATGCGGTGAACACAGCAGATAGCACAATGTGGTTTTGTTCTGTAAACAAACAAATAAAATACAAAAACAATTTATTTTGCTTCGGGGTATTATAATTATTATTTCGTTTTAACACAAGCTTTTGTTTGCAGTTTGACAACCATCTTCCATGTGTTCTGTAACCATTTTTATTTTTATCAAACTAGATTCGCCATTCCAAAGTGATTAGGACGCTTGACTCAGACTTTGAGGGTCTCTGGTTCGAATTCCCGTCACACCAAACATGCTTGCCCTTTCAGCCGTGGGGGTGTTATAATGTAACGATAAGCCGCACTGTTCGTTGGTAAAAATTATCCAAAGAGTTGGCGGTGGTGTTGGTTACTTACATGCTTTTTCTCTACTATTTCATTGCTAAATTAGGAATGCCTAGCGCAGATAGTCCGTGTGTATCCTTGCCCGAAAACAAAATTAGTTTTAACAACCATCTGCGGTATGTTTTGTAACCACAAACGTGTTTCAACTGCCATCTTTGGTGTGTTTTGTAACCAAAGACTTGTGAAAAAAATAATGTTTATAGGCGTGAAATTAAGTAAGGAAAAAAAGCACTATGTTTTAACGTGCAGCAACATATTCTGATGATGAAAGATAACCAATAGGTTGCAGGTAACAACTACTATCTGAGCTCTGTTAATGAAGCAGTCGTTAATGTAATGTTGGGAGGTAAAACCAATTCTTTGCTTTCTTCGAGTGCAACTATATTATAGACCCAGGCTATAAACTAGAAATCGGAACAGTAAGAAACTTAGCTCTTAGTAGTTTCTTAATGCTTTCATACAAGAAAATAGCCTGAGATAAACATCGTAATCACATGCATTCTCAAAATGGCTGGTATGGGTATTTTCGACCTTCTTAGGTTATCTTCAGGTTAATGTCGAAACGTTGTTCTGTACTTTATTTTTATTCAAGTGCTAATTGTTTGTTTGATTTTCTAACTTCGCGCAAAGCTACACGAGAGCTATATGCGCTAGCCATCCTTATTTAGTAGTGTAAGACTAGAGGGAAAGCAGCTAGTCATCACCACCCACCGCCAACTCCTGGGATATTCTTTTACCAACGAATAGTGGGATTCGCCGTTAAATTATAACGCCCCTATGGCTGAAAGAGCGAGCATGTTTGGTGTGATGGGGATTCTATCTCTTGACTCTCAGATTAAGAGTCAAGCGCCTTAACCATCTGCCATGCTAAGCCTAAAGTTCTAATATTCATACCAGCCGTCTTGAGACACATTTTTACTTCAAGTGGGTTTTTCGTCATCACGAATCGTGATCAACATGTTTCGTTAACGGTTCAATACAGAGGCCCCCAAAGTGCCGTGCACGGGCCCCTGGAGGTCCGCAATAGTACATCAAATTTTGAAGCTACCAGTTACTGAGAGAGAAACTAATAAATTAAAATGCTAGGATATTATAAAACTAATATAGTTATTTATATAAATCCCAAATTCATAGTTGTAATTAACGTAAATTGAATTATGTGAATTTGTTGTACGCCTGTAACCACAAGACAGTTGTTTTTCAGTTGGATTGACGCAACTGGAAGGTAAGTTAGAGTCACAGTTAATGGTTATTACAATAATTACATGGTTACTACTGATATCGGTAGCAGTGAGTTATAACGTAACTTATTTCAATAATGATATGCCATTTTGTTTTTTAAATTACACATAAAATCATGGATCGGTGGCTTAAATCTAGCGTAATAACAAACCGCGAGGGTACTGACAAACCTAGCGACAGTAATAGGTAACCATAGTGCATCAGGCTTAAGATCTTTTCAGCAGAGCGGTGTCATCCTTCACATTAAAGTAAGTCGTAAGATTTCATTTAAATAAATATCTTTTTTGTTCTTTTCTTATCAATTAGAAGCACGCTGTAAAGGTAGTAAAATATACATAAAATACATCAGTTACACGTGACTAAAAACTATTTGTAATGCAGTAAAGAAGTTGAAGGGAAGTGACAATCGTGGTCTAAGCACTATCGCCTGTTTATCGACATTGAAGAGACATTGTTTGGTACAATGGTTTAAGGCAGACTTTTGTTTCCAAACTGTGGTCTGCGATACTACATAAGCCAACACAATTTCACAAACACTTTATTCCTACCTACGTAAAACCGACTCACGCACACCACAAATATACGGCATCCCCAAACCTCATAAACCAGATTGTCCATTACGACCAATAATGTCCACATATGAATCGTTTAATTACAATCTTGGTAAATACATATCATTGGGCATTTTCCAAATATGCAACATCAGCCAGCTCATTCATCAAAGACTCTTTTAATTTCAAGTCTAATCTAAATCAACTTAATCATAAAGCCTTAATGGCTAGTTTCGATGTTATATCCCTCTTTACAGAAGTTCCAACCACTGAAGCCTGCAAGATAGCCTTAGAACTCTATATTCGAGACCCTAACCCAACTATAGACATTCCCAGCAACCAATTAGCAACCCTTATAGAATTCATCACGATGAAGACAAACTTCATGTTCAACAACCACAACTGTATACAAACAAATGGCCTAAGCATGGGCAACCCAGTATCACCAGTTCTAGCCAATATTTTTATGGCACGAGTTGAAACACAAGTTGAAACACAAGCAATTAACACAGCATTACATCCACCACTATACTGGTACAGATATGTAGATGACACGGTTGCGGGATTCACATCTACAGAACACACACTTAATTTTTTCAATCACATTAACTCTATACATCCCAACATTAACTTCACATGTGAACAGGAAGAAAGCAATCAAATATCATTTCTTAACCTCAAAATTACAAGAACCGACACACAATTCAAAACAGAAATCCACCAAAAAATCACCCATACTGGACTATACATTCCTTGGAACTCAACACATGAAACAAAACAAAAACTCAACACACTAAGAAACCAAATAAACACAGCCATAAAACCATGCTCACCAGATAAAATTAACGATGAAATTAGACAAAATAAAACAATACTTCATCAACATCAATAAGTTTCCTCCACAAACCGTAGAAAACATTATACGCACACACCTAGACAGAAAGCAAAATCAACCAACAAAAGTACATATATCTCACGAATCAAAAAATTACGAAACCATATACTGCTGCATGTCATATATTCCCGACATCAGCAGAAAAATAACCAACATTTGGCAAAAACTGGTAACAAAATATGACATTACAGTTAATACCAAATTTATTCAAAAACCAGACACAAAACTGAGGTCTATACTATGTAAAAACTACATTGACAAACACCACACCAACATTATTTACAAAATACAATGTGATAACTGCCACGACTTCTATATTGGAGAAACAAGTAGAAAAATGGAAACCAGATTCAAAGAACATAAAAAGTCACCTTCACGTGTTTTCGAACACTGCAAGTCAAATAAACACAACATAACCATAGAAAACACTCAGATACTAAATAAAGAAACAAACATAAACGCAAAATAAAAGAAGCCTCACTTATACAAGAACTTAAACCCAAAATAAACCAATATAAAGGAACGCCTTTATACCTATATTAAATATAATAAAATAAAATTATATATTCAAACATCTAACATCGCTCTCTACATTCCGACACTCAGTTACACAACCCCTTCAAACATGTGGTCAGCTTCCGGTCAGTTACCTCTTTCTTTCTTTGTGAACCTGACGATAACCGAAGAAGGCCGAAACGTTGTCCGCTCTTCTACGTAAAATATTTTCTCAACCCAAACGAGCCGTTTTTGCATGTATATTTCTCTACAAATGGGTTTTCTTGACATCACTGATTACATAAGGGTTTGTTTGTTTCTTTTTGAATTTCACGTAAAACGCCACGAGGGATTTACGTGAAATTAAAAACAAACCAAAACACCCTTTCGTGTTATTTGTGGTGTATATAATTTCTTCTCTGACGCATTGTGCTACCATATATTAAAAATATTTAAAAAATTATAATTTTTTTTGACGCAATAAAAGGTGAAGTTTTTATCAGTTGTTTCAGCTGACTGGATCTTGTAACATAGTTACCAACATCAGGGTTACCATAACCACAAACCATGATGACAGTTACCGAACGAATAGTTGGATTGACAGTCACATTATAATTCCCTCAAGAGTGGAAAGGTAAAATCAGTTTTAATGATAGGTTTTGCCCAAATGCATCATGGAATGGAACGGAGGAACAGGTATCGCCGCGTAGTGGACACAACCGTTAAGTTCCAGATGGCTGATGAAGAAACGGCAGTTTGCAAGTGAAGTGAAACCATGGTTCAAAGACCAGACACACATCACACAGTGATGCTACTAAAGAGTGAATTTTCACCCTGACAAAAATACGACAGTCGCTATAGCCAAAGATGTGAGGCAAAAACTTGTACTGAAATAAGGTATATTAACACTTACTTACAGATGTCACAACATGTATGAATGTTCGATGTCATGCTTGCTAAGTTCCTCGATATTCGTGGCGAAGTATCTTATTGTCTTTACACTATGAGTACACGTAGTTACCTCACATACCTTTGGTTCCATTACATATACTGTACATATATTAGGATGGTATTTGCATGTTGAGTTCGTTTGTGTATAAATGGCTGATTTTTGGTGGAAATCGATTCAAAAACTATAATTTTCACATATATCGGCAAACACATTGAATAAAACTTCATAGTGACATCTTGAGAAGTAGGGGGCGGTACCAGGATACCGAAAACACCATTTACTGTTCATTTCTCAATAGTTTATCTTGATTCAAAATTAAATTACAGTCATCAAAAAATTGAAGTTCATTCGCATTATAACATTTTTTTAATTATATTAAAAACCACTTTATAAAAGTAATTTTTTTATATCTTATGTTAGTGCTTTAGTATGACACTAATCGAAACTAGTAAGCATTTTCATGGTACCTCTAAGCCAGGGGTTTCCATAGTGTTTTTCACTTATCATAACCT
This sequence comes from Tachypleus tridentatus, assembly GCF_004210375.1. Classification (NCBI taxonomy): domain Eukaryota; kingdom Metazoa; phylum Arthropoda; class Merostomata; order Xiphosura; family Limulidae; genus Tachypleus; species Tachypleus tridentatus. The sequence continues at coordinate 49,837,222 of NC_134826.1, read as the reverse complement.
TTATCCACTTACTAAATTAGGGACGGCTAGCGCAGATAGCCCTCGTGTAGTTTTGTGCGAAATTTAAAAAAAAAACAAAACCAAACCTACCGGCATAAAACTAATGTTCTTGTTTTGTAATCTCTCATCCGCCATTTCGATCCCGGTAATGGGCACATCGAAGAAGCAGATAGCCCATTGTTCCATTGTGCAGCTTTGCATTTAAGCAGATTAGCTTATTATAAGTTCATAAGAGCGTTATTATAGCAACACCTACTTATAAATAATAATTTATGTGTTTTCTTTATGGCTACAGTCGTCTGTGTTTTACGAGTTTCAAACAAAGGATTTTAAAAACTTCTTAACTCAGGGCAATGCTACACACGATGGGTTATCTGTGCTCTGCCCATCATCCACTGGTATCAAAACTCAAATTATAACGTTATAAACTGTCACACTTACTGCTGAACCACCAAGGAATATATCTGATAATACCATTTTACATAGGTTTCAATGGTCAACACGTCTGATGAGAGCACTGTTTTATATAGATATAAAGAGTCAATCAACCTGAACGAGATTTCTACAGCAACTACTTTACTGAATTAAAGATAAGCACACTTGTGATTATAAATACGAGATAAATATTCGTCTAAGCACAAAGCTAAACAATGAGCTCTTTGTTTTGCGTCCAGTTCAAGAATCGATCACCTAATTTTAATTTTGCAAGTCCTCTAAGCTTGTCGCTAAGCCGAAGAGGTGGAATATAATGTTGAAATATCTGAAAGAGATTAAATATACATGATATGAGAAATCGTTTTCGCTAATTCTTTTTATTGATACATTCTCTCAGTAACAAAAATACAAAATAAAATCATCACAGCTGTTCCACCTAAAACTCTACAATTTTCATTAACGTATCTGAGAAACTACAAGCAGTGTTTTCAAGCGTTGAAGAAGTGGCTTTTATTATATTAGTTTGAAAAACTTGATATTTGCAATGTCCTACAATTTAGAAAAATACAATTGCGCGTGTTAAACGTGTCACTTTCCTTCATTAGTCAGCATGACAACTCAACCAGATGTTTGTAACTTTATACCTACAAAGAAAATATTTTAAAATTCGCTCGGATGTTACTGGTGTGATGAAACGTAAGGCATTATTTGTTTATACTCGAGTTTTTAGCCGCGGCATAGTGGCTCATAGAACAGCTCTCTCTTTTTTCCCCTCCCTTTTTTTTAAGCTACAAACTTTCAGCTTATAAAGATTCATCATCTCCTGACCAATTTGAAATATATTTACAAGTTTGGACAGTACTTTCGATTGATGTATTTGACCACGCCCAAGGTGTCGCAGACTAATTTACTTAATTCTGTCTAAAAGAATTTTAATTTGAGGATAGGATAATAGAGAATCCAATGAGTAATAAAATCGAATGGGGTTTACGCGTGGCTCACGTTTAGTGTATGTGGTTTTCTTATAGCAGGGCCACAACGGGCTATCTACTGCGTCCACTGAGTGGAATTGAGCCCCTGATTTTAGCATTGCAAGTCCGAAGACTTAGCACTGTCCCAGTATGGGACTCCACGTTTAGTATTGGTGGAGCAAAAAATATAGTAAATAAAGAGTGGGGGAAAGGTGTCGTACATTAATTTCTCTAATCCTTCTTACAACAATTGCATGTGCCGCAGCTATTGAGGTTTCCCTTTTAATTACATATATAATAACAGTACATAATCTTACTGCATATTTCACCAGTGTAATAACACTCATGACATGAGCTTACAGGATATTTTACCAGCATGATAACACTTAGAACGTGGTCTAACAGGATATTTTACCAATGTAATAACACTTAGGACGTGATCTTATAGGGTATTTTACTGCTATGATAGCAATTAGGTCATGGTATCACAGGATATTTCACTCGCATCATAATACTTAGGTCATGGTATCACAGGATATTTTACTGGCATGATAACACTTAGGACGTAGCTTGGTGTTTCGTTGTTGTTTATCACTATTAAGTTAACAACCAAGACATCACCAACTTTTTCTTTTTTTATTACTTATCATTGTGTTAGCATCTGTTTGGTTTTACTGGATGTTTACCGATAGGATAACTCGTAAGTTGTGGTTCAGTTTTATTGAAATTACAATAATATAACTTCTTACAGAACAAGGTACTTTGATGTTACTGGTTCGGCTTGGTTTGAATTTCACCCAAAGCTACACGAGGGCTATCTACGCTAGCCGTCCCTAATTTAGCAGTGTAAGTCTAGAGGGAAGGCAGCTAATCATCACCACCCATCGCCAACTTTTGGGCTACTCTTTTAACAACGAATAATGGGAGTGACCGTCACATTATAACGCCCCCACTGCTGAAAGGGCGAGCATGTTTGGTGCGATGGAGATTCAAACCTCGGTTTACGAGTCGAGTGCCTTAACGACCTGGCCATGCCGGGCCGTACTGTTACTGAATTAGCATTGTCATTATAATATTTGTAGCTTACTTTAGGTTCCACTGCTGTTACATCGATATAACAATGCTTTGAACATTGTTGCTGAAGTTTAACTTATGTGATAAATCTCACAAAAACTTTTGTTTCTCTCTGTTAACGCTTAAGCTCACAGCTTTAATTATCTCAATTATTTTTTCTTTTTAATAACTTCGTCCATTGATCAAAGTAATAATGATAATCGATTTGATTGATTCGCTAACCATTACGTTTTTCTGACCTAACCGACAGTAAGGGCTGTTATTTCTTATTATACTTCCTATTTGATACATTATGGACACTCGAAGAAAAAAACACACAAGAGAGAAGATGGCTTAGTTGTAAGACAAATATTTGAACATTTTAAAGAGCTCTTCAGCAGAGGGCCTGGCATGGCCAAGCGCGTAAGGCGTGTGACTCGTAATCCGAGGGTGGCGCGGGTTGTCGCGCTAAACATGCTCGCCCTCCCAGCCGTGGGGGCGTACAATGTCACGGTGAATCCCACTATTCGTTGGTAAAAGAGTAGCCCAAGAGTTGGCGGTGGGTGGTGATAACTACCTGCCTTTTTCTAGTCTTATACTGCAAGATTAGGGACAGCGAGCACAGATAGCCCTCAAGTAGCTTTGTGCGAAATTCCAAAACAAACAAACAAACTATAGCAGAATCGGAAATATAAAATGAAATTATAACCTGATAATTAACAAAAACGAAACGTTCGGTTTATTGCTGTTTCCTAGTTACACTTAATTTTTTTTTAATAACTTAAAATATTAAGACTGAAAATGTTAGTATATTTTCAATCAAGTATGAATATTTCTCTTGCAAAATATAAATTAAGTTAATCTCGATAACTTTAACGAGGAAAAGAAAGTTTATGATATGTACAGACGAATACAACATTATTACTGAAATGTTCCTTTCCACAACGTAATGAACATACACGTATATTAAAACTGGTTCGGAAACCATCGACTATTAATGGTTCTAAAAGGATTTCAGAACTAGTAGAAATATTGTCTTTTGAAAATCCTGGACAACGAAACAAAGCAATAGCTTCTTCGAACCGAAATATTTTTCTTTATTAAAGTTTTTTTGTTTTGGAATTTCGCACAAAGCTACTCGAGGACTATCTGTGCTAGCCGTCCCTAATTTTGTAGTGTAAGACTAGAGGGAAGGCAGCTAGTCATCACCACCCACCGCCAACTCTCGGGCTACTCTTTTACCAACGAAAAGTGGGATTGACCGTCACATTATACGCCCCCACGGCTGGGAGGGCGTGCATGTTTAGCGCGACGCGGGCACGAACCCGCGACCCTCGGATTGCGAGTCGCGCGTCTTACGCGCTTGGCCATGCCAGGCCTCTTTATTAAAGTAAACGTGACTAAGCAACGTTGCTTACACATATATATTTCAAAACATAAATTGCAATGACAGTAAGGCACCTCAAAAGAGCTGTTACGTTTGCATTTCTATTAAATCGTCGAGTGGGGTCCTCAACCAGGGGTTTAACGTTTCGGAGGACTGAGGATAAAGATTTTGAGAACTCTTTTGATATTTAAAATATGAATTGTGTTTTCAACACTATTGATAAAACAGAAATAAACAGTTAATACCTGAATACTGCTGACATAAAGTATACTATTAGAAATACGTAAATTAAAAATACGTACACGGTCCTTCAACCTTTTTCACCATCAACTTCCTTATTACTCAACTAACAGTAAATAAAAGGCCCGGCATGGCCAGATGGTGAGGGTACTCGACTCGCAATCCGAGGATCACGGGTTCGAATTTCCGTCACACCAAACACGCTCGTCCTTTCAGCCATGAGGACGTTATAATGTATTGATGACTAGCTGCCTTCCCAGTGTTTCACTCCTAAATTAGGGACGGCTAGCACAGATAGCCCTCGTGTAGCTTTCGATAAATTCAAAAGGAAACAAATAAACAGTAAATAAAAACAGAGAAAAATAAAAATGTTAAGTAAAAACAACAAAAGAAGACAAAGGTATTGTATTATAATTAAAAAAGAACTGCTTTAATATGAATATGAATAAATAATAATAAAGGAAGGACAAGAAACAAAGATGGATGAAAAATAAAATTATGAAAACGTTGTATCTAACAAATTCTTATCGACTAAAATTAGAATATTGTTCGTACTAAGAATAATTTGTCAGTACTTTGTTTCCAATATTATTATACATCTGCATAAATGTATATATATACAGTGAAATAATGTAATTATTATTTCTTCCAACTAGAGAAAAATGCTGTGAAAACAAAGAAACAACAGTGCGTTTCTAATAACATTCTGTGTATTATAAGAGTTAATTAATGTTTTTTTCAAATGACACACTTTATCCTATAAACAAATATAATTATAAGTTTGAAACCTTTGTGTTAGATTCAATAGACATAATTATCTATGCTCATTCTCAGAAATGGGTGAATTATTCAAAATAATAATGTATAATAAACCAAGTGTGGGCAACTGTTTGTGTATAATACAAACTAACAAGATAACAATACTAGGCTTACGTCTGTGTCTCTTTAATAGCATCATTATCAACTTAGATATTAACATGCACCAAAGATAAGTGGATAACATTTATATCACAATATGCTTTCCTCACGTCCAATAAAGATAGATCAATATATATATGTAATATCTATGATGGAAATGCTGTATTTGTAGATTTCTGGTTCGTTTACAGACGCGTCTACAGATGAAAACTTTGTAGGAACTGGTTTGTGAATTCTAATGCTCAGTGTATCTGTTTTATTAACACTTCACGGTTCTCACCATTATAGACTGCTAAAAGTTTGATTAAGTAAGTTGGTTGTGTTTAGCGCAACGCTTATACACAATGGGCTACCTGCCTTCTATTCACCGCAGCGAATCTAATCCCGGATTCTAGTGTTGTAAGCCTAAGTTAGTAAACTTATAACCAGCCAACCGAGTGACGCTCAAATAAGTACTACATAAGTAATTAACGAATACGTATATGGTAAAGAATTTACTTTTTGAAACAACAAATCAGAATAGAAATAATTAAGTCTCGTATCCCGAGCTGAGAGACCCAGGTTAAAGTCCAAATTATCTTGATTTTCGTTCAACACTGCTCTAGAAATTATGGCTATTCTACAAGTACAATAACTTTTATTCTACTTATAACTAGCTTAATTATTATTAAATATTCATCCAATCGGTGGCTTAGTGCTAAATGTTTAGATTCATAACGCTGAAATACGGGATTCGATTCCCGTGTAAACATATAGTTCATTGCTTATAGATCTGCACTACAAAAAAGAAAGACAGTAACAATATTAATCATTCATATAACCCAAATTCTGACGAATGAAGTAATGGAAGTTATTATCGACTTGAAAGTTAATGAAACTATAAGGAAGGAAGATAAAATATGGTGGAGGAACTTTAACTTGGAGCTAATTTAATGCTGGTTTATTCTTCACAAATTTAAAATAAACATTTATTGATCAAAGTATTTCAATTGTTGTTCATATTATATGAGATACAAGGACAAAACTAAGAAATGAATGGCGTTAACCAGTGACGGATTTGAGGTTGTGTAGGCTCAGGGATTAATAATTTTTTGTGGGTCCGACATCCCATGTACTTTTAAGTAGAATAAAATGATCAATGTGCCCCATTAAGACCATGGACCTTGGGGCTGAGCCCCATCTATCCCCTACCTAAATCCCCCACTGGCATTGAATTCTCGTTTATTCATTCCAGAATGAAGACACGACTCTGAAAAGGAAATTCCCTTGAACATTGCCTTTCCCTGTGTGATACGTAGAGACAACTCTGAGAAATCGATAGCTTGGACCGTGCCTTATTCTCTGTTCATGTTCTTTTTTTTTTTTTTTTGGTGAAAAACAAAAAACAAATTGAGGGTTTAGGATCTTATCTCATCTCTCGTAAAGTGAAAATGTTTCTTGGTTCTTCCTTATAAGATAAAAGATGCATCTTCAAGTGGAAGCTGATGAATTTTAATTCGAATATTTAAGGTCCATAAGTTTTACTTTTAATTTTAAGACGAAGAGAAGCAGGTGACAAATTGTAGAAAATTAAGGATATTTTTATAGTTCGTGTAACTTAACAACTGTTGTTTTTGTTTTGACACGTTGTAACAGATTCGGTGACAATCGGTCCAGCAGCTCGCCAGTTTTGACAAATAATATGCTACTGTGCTTTCCAAACAGATTTTTATGGAAAATGACATTTCCAAATGGCATATATTATGAAAACACAGAAAACTTTTAATAAACATGAGTCTAAACCAAACTTTAATTTTCATGAATTTTACAAATGGTTTGTATAATCAGCGAAACATCTTCTTTAGCCTAAATTATACATATCTTTTTTTATAATTTTTCCAGAACCAGCATGGCCACGTGGTTAGAGACGCTTGACAGGCAGTCTGAAGGTTGTGGGTTCAAATCTTCATCCGGTTACATTTGCTCACCCTTTCAGCCGTGAGGGCGTTATAATGTGATGGTCAACCCTATTATTCGTTGCTAAAAGAGTAGTTCAAGGGCTGGCTGATGACTAACTGTTAAATTAGAGTCGGCTATATAAAACATTATTATGCAGCTCAATTGTAATATAATAGCAAAATTATACTCGAGTTTCATTTTATTGCACACTGTTGAAACAAACGCTTAATTCAAAGACATTACGATAAAGCTTTGTGTCTTATGCCGATATCTTTCAATATTAAATGGATCGAAATCCAACGCAATACGCTTTATTAGTTTTTTTTATGGCTTACATTTAATCCATGAAATAAATTTAGTGCACTCATTGTTTCGCCGTGTTAACAAAATCATCAATGCACTCGATGATTTTGGCGTTAACGCAACAAATAATTGGACTCAACATTTCGATGGATTAACAACGCCCTCAACGAACGTAATAATGTGGTTAACACAGCAAATGGCCCGGCATTGCCACGTGGTTAAGGCACTCGACTCGTAATCTGATGGTTGCGGGTTCTAATCCCCGTTACACCAAACACGCTCGACCTTTCAGCCGTGGGGACGTTATAATGTTACAGTCAATCCCACTATTCGTTGGTAAAAGAGTAGCCCAAGAGTTAGCAATATTAACCTTACACTACTAAATTAGGGACGGCTAGCGCAGATAGCTCTCGTGTAGCTTTGCGCGAAATTCAAAACAAAGTAAACCAAAACAACTAGTCTGTTAATTATTTCGTAATCCGAGGGTCGCGGGTTCGCGCCCGCGTCGCGCTAAACATGCTCGCCCTCCCAGCCGTGGGGGCGTTATAATGTGACGGTCAATCCCACTTTTCGTTGGTAAAAGAGTAGCCCAAGAGTTGGCGGTGGGTGGTGATGACTAGCTGCCTTCCCTCTAGTCTTACACTGCTAAATTAGGGACGGCTAGCACAGATAGCCCTCGAGTAGCTTTGTGCGAAATTCCAAAACAAACAAACAAACTGTTAATTATCATTAAGCAGGGCTATGCACAAACATCAGTTTTTTTGTAGCTTTTCGCTGCTATTCTGAACCATTTTAGTAGTCATGTTAAGCAGCGTAAATTCACCCGTTTCCTTTATACCAAAACATTTTTTTTTTAGTCTCCGAAGACTAAATGTAACTAACAAGGCGAAGAGACATTTCACCAACTTAATATTACGCCACGTTTCATTTATCTATCACGATTTTATATGATGCTTAAATTCATGTTTTCAGTCATGGCGTTCTGGTAAAGAAACGAAAACGAAACGGTTTTTGTACGACGGTTTTTCCTTCATTTTCTCTAAGTCTTTCATGCTATAATCCTGGGAATGGAGACCATTTGGGAATCATAGGATCAAAACTAAGGATTTACAGAACAGGATTAAACAGTTGAATCTTTGTCTGGAAGACAGAGTGTACAAGCAAACAAAAGGCGAGATCTGGTTCTTGCTAAACTGCGTTAATAAGTAAAAGACTGTCATGACTACAACTAAAAGGCTTAATACATGTGCATTCAGTCTTTTAACGATGGCAGTCTGCCAAGTAAGTTATTTTTCATCTTACATATTGAAAAATGTTCTTGCTTTTAACTTCACATTTTACCACAACTTGGCTTTATCGAATTTATTTATAATAAAAGCTGTTTTCTCAAGCCTTGGCTTGGCTGTGGTTTCGCTAAAGCTAGATCATGACAATACACACTTACGGGTTTCTGGACGCCCTCTTATTTCGAAACTGTCTAGTGTTTTATTCACTGGCAACTGAGGAAGGCTTTGAATGGTATGGGTTTTCAACTATGTATTTGTAATGTAAACAGTTTTACTTTAATATTTTAAACTTTATTTGACCATTGTTTCAATAATATCTGTTACGTTATATAGCCGTTTTTATATAAATTACAACCATAAAATATTCAATCCATAAACCAAAACACATTAATATGATTTTTTGAATTTTTTTAAAATACGCCGCAGATTTTTTTTAAAAGGGTGATCCGAGGGTATAAGATACAACGTGGGATTATAAAATATATCCTAGGTTTTGGAGGTGACTGCGGAAGTAAGACCCAAATTGCGGTGGGGAAACACTGTCTATCAGTCTTATCCTTCAATTCGCTAGTCTTACATAAGAAAATTAGAAATTAGGAGAGTGAGATGTGTGTGCTCAAGCCCACAACGACCCACATCTATATTATCACCCTTCACTGCTTGCAGACAGTTGTGGGAAGGTGACTGATCTCCTAAGCTAGAATAAGATAAGTATAAACATAAAAATACGAAAAAAATAAATAAATAAAAATTGAAATAAGGTACTACCATTTGGGGGTAAGTAAGATAAAACTAACCCCTTGAAGTTAGCATTCCTGACCCCAGTATGGTAGAGGCACTAATTAACACGACATCAGTGATAGTTTACTGTGAACTTCGTGCTTTTATATGCGGCTTAGGTGTACATCAGCATAAAGTTGTGTCAAGCTTTTAGGTGACCTTATTTCTAACCAAAAATTTTTAGTAATTTTTAATAGAATTTCTTTGTTCTTTCTCATGATTTGGTTCATTCATTTAACTTCATTTAGATATAAATTATTTAATTTCAGTAAAAATTATATATATATATATATATTAGTATTATATCAATAATTTGGATATATATATATATATGTGTGTGTTTCAAAAACTTTATAGTTTCATGGTGATTACCAATTCTACAAACAGAACTAATCAGTTATTTTTGAGTAACAACACTGGTTGTTTTAAGTTAAAAACGTCTTTAAACTAAGGTTTATAGAATTAAGATATTTTTTACTTGGAAATTGTATAATGCTTTTTAAACTACAGTAAGAATGCGATAAGTGTAAACCACATTGTCTTGTAGTAATATAATTCTGTCGTAAAGCACTATCTTTATGACAGTAAGTGCCCCTTAGTGTCACAGCAGCATGTTTGCGGACTTACAAGGCTAGAATCCTGGTTTCGATACCCGAGGTGGACAGAGAACAGATAGCTCTTTGTGTAGCTTTGATCTTAATTACAAACAAACAATATATCAGTAACTAACTGTGGTAAAATTGTATTTCAAGTACTATAAGTAATTGTTAGTTGGCTGTATTTGTGTTATTTTGTGTGAGATAATACAGCCGAAGAAGTTATTAAGGTGCAGAACACATGAAGAAAAGATGTGACAAGGGAAAGAGAAATAGTGGGTGGGTGGGGTGCCTGCTACTGAACCTTTTCAATCAATTCCACTGTAATTCGCTCCATTTCATTTCCATCGGTGCTATTTGTAACGTACCGGCGCAAGGTTACTGACGTAATTAAACAGAGTAGTTGAAGTGTTAACAGCACAGATAGCCTTCGAGTAACTTTGCGCGAAATTCAAAACAAACCAGAATGAACTATTAACAATACTGTGGAAGCTGTAACGCCGTTGTTGTCACTTCTCGAGATTTTTAAAAGTACGAACTGCTATAGCTATTAGTGTCTATACCAACTACTCTAATTATTAGTGTCTATAACAACTACTATAACTATTAGCATCTATTAGTTGTCTACCATTTGTTCTTGCTCTAAATTATCGTGTTAAATAGATTAGCACGTGGCAACAGTTCTTGTTTTTACTTTGTATTTAGGTATCATAGGTAAAAATAATATCTTCCTTCTAAAACTCTTATTTCAACATTATTATTGTGTATAAATAGACAATGTTTATCATGTTTTTCACTGTTAATTAATAATCACCTTTCAACCTAGAGGGCGTTTTCTGAATTTTTATATTTTGTGTGTTTGAATAAGCTGAATATCCACTTATGCCGAGCGACTGTGCTTAAATTTAAAATGTACACTTTACAAACATGTATTTAGTGATGCAAATGTGATTCCTGCACGACATTTACGAAGCGCCAATTAACACTGAACAAGCTTTGAAATCTGACTCAAATAACAGAGTTAGATATATCGAAATGTTCTACCAATCAGCAACAGAAACAAAGGTTCTACGTTTACTAAAGTTAAAATTCGTTGTTATAATTAGTTTTGCTTAAAGTTAAAAATTGACTGTTATGATTAGTTTTACCTGAAGTTAAAAACTTATTATTAAAATTGGTTTTACCTAAAGTTAAAATTGATTATTAAAATTGGTTTTACCTAAAGTTAAAAACTTACTATTAAAATTGGTTTTACCTAAAGTTAAAATTGATTATTAAAATTGGTTTTACCTAAAGTTAAAAACTTACTATTAAAATTGGTTTTACCTAAAGTTAAAATTGATTATTAAAATTGGTTTTACCTAAAGTTAAAACTTATTATTAAAATTGCTTTTACCTAAAGTTAAAATTGATTATTAAAATTGGTTTTACCTAAAGTTAAAAACTTATTATTAAAATTGGTTTTACCTAAAGTTAAAACTTATTATTAAAATTGGTTTTACCTAAAGTTAAAAACTTACTATTAAAATTGGTTTTACCTAAAGTTAAAACTTATTATTAAAATTGCTTTTACCTAAAGTTAAAATTGATTATTAAAATTGGTTTTACCTAAAGTTAAAACTTGTTATTAAAATTGCTTTTACCTAAAGTTAAAATTGATTATTAAAATTGGTTTTACCTAAAGTTAAAAACTTATTATTAAAATTGGTTTTACCTAAAGTTAAAACTTATTATTAAAATTGGTTTTACCTAAAGTTAAAAACTTACTATTAAAATTGGTTTTACCTAAAGTTAAAACTTATTATTAAAATTGGTTTTACCTAAAGTGAAAATTGATTATTAAAATTGGTTTTACCTAAAGTTAAAAACTTATTATTAAAATTGGTTTTACCTAAAGTTAAAAACTTACTATTAAAATTGGTTTTACCTAAAGTTAAAACTTATTATTAAAATTGGTTTTACCTAAAGTGAAAATTGATTATTAAAATTGGTTTTACCTAAAGTTAAAAACTTATTATTAAAATTGGTTTTACCTAAAGTTAAAAACTTATTATTAAAATTGGTTTTACCTAAAGTTAAAAACTTATTATTAAAATTGGTTTTACCTAAAGTGAAAATTGATTATTAAAATTGGTTTTACCTGAAGTTAAAAACTTATTATTAAAATTGGTTTTACCTGAAGTTAAAAACTTATTATTAAAATTGGTTTTACCTAAAGTTAAAAACTTATTATTAAAATTGGTTTTACCTAAAGTTAAAAACTTATTATTAAAATTGGTTTTACCTAAAGTTAAAACTTATTATTAAAATTGGTTTTACCTAAAGTGAAAATTGATTATTAAAATTGGTTTTACCTAAAGTTAAAAACTTATTATTAAAATTGGTTTTACCTAAAGTTAAAAACTTATTATTAAAATTGGTTTTACCTAAAGTGAAAATTGATTATTAAAATTGGTTTTACCTAAAGTTAAAACTTATTATTAAAATTGGTTTTACCTAAAGTTAAAAACTTATTATTAAACTTAGCTGTACCTGAAGTTCAACTTAAGTGTTATAAGTAATTTCGCGTATAGCAGCTGTACACAGCTGAAGTCGTAATATCACATGTATTTCACCAGATAGTATGACGAAGTTCACGAATCGATGTAGAAATTGCCCCATACTTTGAGCACGTTTCATGTTCAAACCTAACGTGGTTAGTCTACATAAGTATAACTCTGCTTTTTTCTTGTAAAAGTTATTTTAGCTGTCTTCGTAACGTACTACAACACAAAATCCCCCAGCAGCAAAGCAGTATGTCTGCGGACTCACACCGCTAGAATTCCGATTTCGATACCCGTGGTGGGCAGAGCATAGATATCTCATTGTGTAGCTTAGTGCTTAATTCCAAACACTCAAACAACAGAATTACGTTATTTATTACAACTTGTTGTTCAGCCACTTGCAGTAACAACCGTTGCTTTTAGGTCACTCAGATCAAACCAATTCTTGTATATTTAGCCTTGACGAATCTACATTATCTAATAATTGGCTGAGATAAAACATTTATTATTATTAATATTATTATTTTCGGAGAGTAAACGTTGTCTTTTTTTAATTTTTATCCTAACCATATTCTTAAAATGAAAAACCTCGTGGTTTTAAGGCCACTCAATTTTTTTTTCTTTTCATAACGTGAGAGGAACTCGACCTTTTTCTGTTGCTAGATTGGTAAGGGTCTGATATCTGTCGCGTAGTCGACGAACTTCTGTTGTTCTTCTCTTAACCGCCCGTTACATCAAACATGCTCGCCCTTTCAGTCGAAGAGCATTATAATGTGACTGTCAATTCCACTATTCGTTGGTAATAGGGTAGGCCAAGAGTTGGCGGTAGGTGGTGATGAATAGCTGCCTTCCCTCTAGTCTTACACACTGCAAATTAAGGACGGCTAGCGCAGATAGCCCTCGTGTAGCTTTGCGCGAAATTCAAAACAAACCAAACCAAACCAATCTCTTAACCTATCACCTGCACCTCGTCTACTACTGCTTGTGACAACCATGTGTCACATAGTGATCACATTGTTATAATTAACGAAGTCAGTAAGTTTCGCAGTAAGTTTCGATTTTATTGGTGATGATACTCGAATCACGTGTACCACAGAAATACTCACACACGCAACTGAATTTCGATTATGAATTTATGGACTCACAAAACAATTCTCTACCGAGAAACGTCGGAGTGCCACCTTCCGGTATAAAAACACTTAAAACAAATCAATGACAAACTGAGACTTTTTAAATAGCATTTTAAACAGACTTGCCACAAGAAGATTGTTAGTTTGTTTGTTTTTTAATTTTGCGCAGAGCTACACGAAAACTATCTGCGCCAGCCGTCCCTAATTTAGCAGTGTAAGACTAGAGGGAAGACAGATTGTCATCACCACCCACTGCCAACTTTTGGGCTACTCTTTTACCACCGAATAGTGGTATTAACCGTAACATTATAACTCCCCCACGACTGAAAGGGTGATGATGTTTGATGAAACGGGGATTCGAACCCGCAACCCTAAGATTACGAGTCGAACGCCTTAACCCACCTGGCCATGCGTGTCTCCACAAGAAGAAAAAACCACAGTGAATTTTAAAGTCCACGTAAGTTTTGTCTGCTATTTTTGTGTCGTTTTGCAGGAAATGAACACGAATTATATTCAAATATTATCAAAAAAATTTCTACCTCTGAAGTATAAAGGAAACACAAATTATGCATCAGTTTTATATGGTTTCTCAATAAAAAATCCGCCCAAATATTTTTTTGGTATTATTCCTTAATACGATGAATGATACTGATTCGGATCCCACATCAGTTTTATTTTAATTCACACACTACACCAGCCTAATTATAAATGCAATACCAGAGGAAAGAAATAGGTTCGATTGGCGGGTTAATGAATATACCAAAAAGTGTTTCATCATGACGTGTCTACAATTCGTAGTTGTTATTAGTTATGCGAGTAGCAATACTTAAAGTGTACAGTATCTGTATCTCAAAAATGTGGCTATTTCACGTTAATTCACTTTGTAAATCTACCATCAAAACGTGATTTTGTTGAATTTTGTATGTCTCTCATATAGACTTGTTTCAGAAGCAAGTTTTACTTTTAAGCTGTTAAATTAAAGCTAGTTACAAAGACAGGGCTTATTTTACACGTTTTCTGTTTTTGAGGCGTGAATTGGGTGGGTAGAGAGGGGTGTTGATCCTGTGATACAGTTCTGGATTTCTAACCCAGAAGTCCAAACCCGAATCCGTGAGATACCGCAAAATACTCTCCGCGTATTAAACTGTTGATGCGTTGTATGAGTGACAGTAAATCTCTAAGTATGGATGTTAGGTATATATTTTATGTATATAATAATGCCTGGTTTCGAAAATTATTAGGATAAATCTTTTTACACTCGAAATGCCTAACAGTTATCATTCTATTACATTCTTTCTATTTTATCAAACTTTTTAAGTTGGTTAGAGTCTGTCGAAAATCAGAAACATTACAGAATACCTGAGCAAAAAAAAAAAAAAGGAAAAAAAATTCAAGAACCGTTTCTAATCACGCCATTTTTACTCCAGAAGAAATTCACTCCCAGATTGGCGACGCCCATTTTCTTTTTTCATTCTCAGTTCTATATTTTTCCCCTCACAGTTTGTTGTATAAAAGACGTAAGTAACATTTACGAGCCAGTATACGTACGGTGTCGGTGTCACAAACTGGAGCTCTAATAGTCTTATTTAAAAGCTGACGTGGACGTGAAATGATTTCCACTTCCGTACAAACAGTCAGAGAATTTTAATTACCCTAAACAAAATAAATAACCTTGATGTTATTTTGTATAGTTATTCGTGACTTTCACAATTAACGCAATCTCTCTTCTTAAACCTTAACCATCATCTTTAATATTTCAGCTAATGTTAGTGAAAATCCAGGGATTTGTGCTTATGTCCTAACGGCAATATCGATTATCTTAATTGTAGCAACTTTACCTTTATCCTTCATCTTCTGCATCAAGGTAAGTTATCAATCTTAAATCTGCCTGTTTATCTTTTCAGCTGCCTTAACAATCTTTTATTTTTATTATAAATCATCAATCCTATATTATCTGTTTATTTTCCTTAGTTATATTTTATTTTTATTATAAATCATCAATCCTATATTATCTGTTTATTTTCCTTAGTTATATTTTATTTTTATTGTAAATCATCAGTCCTATATTTACCTGTTTATTTTCCTTAGTTATATTTTATTTTTATTGTAAATCATCAGTCCTATATCTATCTACCTGTTTATCTGTTTATTTACCTTAACAATATTTCATTTTTATTATAAAACATCAATCCTATATTTACCTGTTTATTTTCCTTAGTTATATTTTATTTTTATTGTAAATCATCAATCCTATATCTATCTACCTGTTTATCTGTTTATTTGCCTTAACAATCTTTCATTTTTATTATAAATCATCAATGCTATATTTATATGTTTATTTTCCTTAGCTATCTTTTATTTTTATTGTAAATCATCAATCCTGTATTTATTTACCTGTTTGCCTCAACAATCTTTTTATGGTGTTCCAATCCAATATATGCTTGTCTATTTGTTTGTTGACCTAAACAATCATTTATTTTGGTTATACGTCATCAATCGTATATCTGTCTGTCTATCTGCCTAAACGGTATTAAAGTTTTTAGAATGTCATAGTCACAGGCTTTGTTCTTTGCAATAGAGAAATAGTTTCTGTAATAGCTGTGTCTTTTGTTTTTTAAACAAGATATAAATCTATATGTATATGCTTATAAATCTAGTTTCACCGTTTACGTATTGTGTACTGTTACGTACAAGAGACCGGTACAATATTGATTTTCTTATTTCTTTTCATGCAAGGTTAATTTTTCCTAGCATCCTGCTTTAGTTCTGAACTGAAAGCTAACGTTGTCCAAGTTCCTTTCTTTTTATCATGTTAATTAAAGACTAGAGGGTGAGAGACATCTATTGATCACAAAATACACTAACTGAGTTTACCTTCCTTGCTAAATTTTTTTGCACAGAGCGCAACTAATAGAATAACTTTATTTTTTTATTTCCTTCCTAATGGTTTAGGTGGTTCAAGAATATGAAAGAGCTGTTATATTTCGCCTAGGTAGACTTGTTCGCGGCGGTGCAAAAGGTCCAGGTAAGATAAATCATTTAAACAACATTTCAGCTACATAAAAAATATCATAAGTAATTGTTTATGTTGTTATTATTATAACATTAGTACTGTTATTACGTTCAGAAAACGATTATAGGAAGTGTGTTAAACATGAGAAACGTTTTAACTGCCCCATTTGTTGTTGTTGCTGTCTGTTATTTGTTGTTGTTGCTGTCTGTTATTTGTTGTTGTTGCTGTCTGTTATTTGTTGTTGTTGCTGTCTGTTATTTGTTGTTGTTGCTGTCTGTTATTTGTTGTTGTTGCTGTCTGTTATTTGTTGTTGCTCTATCATAAAAGAAATGCAGACCTCTTTCTTTAATTGAAGTAATTTGAAAGCTACACGAAGACTGTTTGCGCCAGCTGTCCCTAATTTAGCAGTGTAAGACTAGAGGGAAGGCAGCTAGTCATCACCACCTACCGCCAAATCTTAGGCTACTATTTTATCACCGAATAATGGGATTGGCTTTCACATCATAACGTCTCTACGGCTGGAAGAGAGAGCATTGAGTTTCTGTTATCTTATTATCCTGCCCACTTTTCCACGTGTCCATCTATTTAACCCTTCTTCACACTAGTACTTAATTAGCATATTTATATGTCCGCGAACTTTCTAGATTTAAGGCTTCTTTCTGTTTATAAAGTTTTGTACTGACTGATAAAATTATTTTCTGATTATAAACAGAAGTTCTTCAACTACTAATCATGTGTCACGCCGAGCACCAGCAGCGTGTTTGGAACCGGATGGTGCGATTCCCACGAGTACTAAAGTGCAACGTAACACGCGAGTCACGCTGTAACAGAAAACTACCAGGACAAAAAGGACGTCCATTTCCTTGGGGCATCATCGCTTTTCTAGATTTATTTTGGTGCCAGCCTCGTGTTTGACACGACTGTTTTCCTTTTACCTCACAAGTCACTTGTTTTCTGTATAAAGTTTTATTTACGTCAAAGACGAAGCTACAAATTAGACATGCAAAAAATAAAACCTTAACTTAGAAATATATATAAGTGTAAAACGTTCACTTTCTTTATAGTGAGTACTTTATCTCATCAACTAGACTTGCTTCTAATTGTTGACGCTATATTTACCAGATATTTGCTTCGTTTCATACTTCATCTTTTGTTTTGTGTATCCACCCCTCATCTATGACCAATCTAAAAATCTGTAAACAAACAAGAAAGGCAGTGCTACTTTCCTTGATGTTACAACGGCAAACTGCCTTTAGAACACTCCGTTGTTCAACTGATCACGACCTTTGTGTCCATAGAAGCGTCTAGCAGAACAATTGAACCCAAAAGTGTTAGTGCCCCCACCCATTAATAAAACAAAAAAACAATAATAACAGTTTGCCTCTATTTATTTTCTATCTTATCGTGTACAATTTGTAGGTTCATGATAAACGTATAGGAGTCGTTTTATCCTATTACTTTATTTTGCTTTTTCTGCTAAACAACCATCGACTAACTAAAGGAAAAGTTATTTCCAAGGCTTATTTATCAGTTCGAAAATGGCCAGACATGGCCAGGCGGATAAAAGCACTCGACTCGTAATCTGAGGGTCGCGGGTTCGAATCCCCGTCACACCAAACATGCTTGCCCTTTCAGATGAAGGGGCATTATAATGTGATGGTCAATTTCACTATTCGTTGGTAGAAGAGTAGCCCAAGAGTTGGCGGTGGGTGGTGATGATTAGCTCCTTCCCTCTAGTCTTACTCTGCACAATTAGGGATGGCTAGCGTAGATAGCTCTTGTGTAGCTTTGAGCGAAATTCAAAATAAACTAAAAAAACTAATCCGAAAAATGTATCTAAAAATACAAAATGATAGGTGGACTTTTTTTTGTAGTTGCATCATGCAATCTAGCAATTTTGAATTCGTCTTTCAAGTTTGATGTCAGTAAAACTACGTAACAAAACTTGTGTCAACTTCAGAAGTCAATACATTATAAGTGTTTCCTAAAGAATAAAATAATCAGACAGAAGAAGAACAAGGTATTAAATGAAAGAAGTCGTGTTGACCAATAGACTGACTAACTGAGAAGTCGTGTTGACCAACAGAATGACTAACTGAAATTCAAGCGAAACAAAGAATTTCAGTTTGTTGTTGTCACAACCAATATTCTAAAACTAATTTTGAGTATTTTAAAGCTCAATGTTGTTCTATAGCTAAATGAATGTTCAACGAGAACCATGTTAGCCACCATCACCACATCTTTCTACATGATCGGTTAAAAAAAATTAATTAAGTTGCCGAATGGTCATAAGCACGTTTCGTTTTCAGATCAGTCGATCCGTAGTAACCAAACAATTCTGTTTCAGGCATTTTCTTCATTATTCCCTGTATCGACACCTACTGTAAAGTGGACTTAAGAACAGTTTCATTTGATGTTCCACCACAAGAGGTTAGTTTCTTCTCTCGTTTGTTCGTTCTTTACAATTCGCTAACAGTTTATATGTAAACAGCAAAAGAAAAAAAAACTCCTAGCTTCAAGGCAAATTATGTATCTCAGTATATGAAATTGTGTTACAATAAGTTCCGGTTTCTGTTAAAACGATCAATGAAAACTTAATTAACGAACATATATCACCAGTGGTGACCATGGTTTCTGAATGCAGTGTGTAGTTATAAATTCTGTAATTATTGTTCATAATAAGCACCATACTAATTCACATAATAATCTGTCTCCTTTTTTGTATGTTATTTTAGAGAAACTTTAGTGTTAATATTGACGTTTCTGCTTTCTGCACAGACGAAACTTTCTCTAGTTGGTACTTTGCCTTGTGTTACATTAATTACTTAATACACGACAGTCTTATTTTAATTGACTGTCTTGGTACGTTTATATATCACCAGATGGTGCGTTGAACACTCTTAAGCACCAGTGATGTCGAGAAAACCCACTTGTAGAGAAATATATATGCAAAAACGGCTCATGTGGTCAGCTTCCGGTCAGTTACCTCTTTCTTTGTGAACCTGACGATGACCGAAGAAGGTCGAAACGTTGTTCGCTCTTCTATGTAAAATATTTTCTCAACCCAAACGAGCCGTTTTTGCATATATATTACTCTTAAGCACCGTTTATATGTTTCTGTTTCAGCGCAAATCTACACAATGGACCATTTAGTGTCTTTCCATCGAGGGAAATGCCCATTTTTACTTACTTACAAAATTACTTACTTACGGTACAAAGAGGAATCTGTATCCTTGCTTACTTACAGTACAAAGGGGAATCTGTATCCTTGCTTACTTACAGTACAAAGAGGAATCTGTATCCTTGCTTACTTACAGCACAAAGGGAATCTGTATCCTTGCTTACTTACAGTACAAAGGGGAATCTACAATATTGCTTATTTACAGAATAAAGGGGAATCTATAATCTTTCTTGGTTACAGTGCAAAGAGGAGCCTGTAATCGTGCTTATTTACATTTCACATGGAATATATATGTAATATTGCTCCAAAATGTAGTTCCTTTTAGCTCGTTCAGAGATTAATGGTCAGTTAACTTAGAACGGTTATAACAGACAAAAGAACAAAAACAAAGAAAATGCTTACATTAAAAAAGACTCGGAAATTGAATAACCAAGTTTTAAACATTTTGTAAGAAACGTTCCTACAAACATAAAAATATTTACAGCTGCGTGAATTGGTTCTACTAGCTGAATGCGACGTTCTGCTGCTCTTAAGAAGAAAGAAACTTTCGCTCGAGTCAAAATACCACAAATATAGAACTACTTTGTATTAATGGACCCTTTTAGCGCTAAGACGACATATAATTCAATGTGTTCTAGTCGTAATCTGAACGTTATGAACTTTGCCAAGTTTAATAATTTAGCTACAGTAAACGTCACCCTCATGCAGCTCCGTGTTTTTCGCTAAACTGTATCACGTTATAATTAGATTTGGTTTCATAGAAAATGTTATTACTTAAGTTTTTAGAGTGATACATTTGAGTATTATATCACTGTTTTGGATTAAGCTAAGATTTTATGTAGTTATAATCGGTACCACCTCAGTGGTTCAACAGTAACTTAAGGTCTAATTCTCCACGTGTTCCTCAAATATTTTTTGTTTGGTTTGTTTTTAATTTTGCACAAATCTACACGAGGGCTATTTGCTCTAGCCGTCCCTAATTTAGCAGTGTAAGACTAGAGGGAAGGTAGCTAGTCATCACCACCCACTGCCAACTCTTGGGCTACTTTTTTACCAACGGATAGTGGGATTGACCGTCACTTTATAACGCCCCCACGGCTGAAAGGGCGAGCATGTTTGGTGCGACTTTTTTATCTATTATGTTTGTTGTTAAGCTCAAAGCTGCGCAATGGGCTACCTGGACCTGGACTATGCCCATCGCGGGTATCGAAACCTGATTTTGAAGGTTGCAATAATACCTGAAGCAGGGTCATAACAAAGAAAGGGTAGCTCTGAAGGAATCCCTGATTTTACACATCTGCGAGTATTTGAATTGAAAATTATTAACCTCAGATTGCCACCCGCTAGCACAGCGGTATGTCTCCGGATTTCCAACGCTAAAATCAGGGGTTCGATTCCCCTCGGTGGGCTGAGCAGATAGCCCGATGTGGCTTTGCTATAAGAAAAAGACAAACACACACACAAACTTCAGATTATATAACTCATTATTTGACCAAAGTTTGTGTCAGATCCAAATATTATTTCCGAGCTCCATATGTCTTCTTCGTATCTGAGAAAAAACAGGACAATTATAGTGTCACTAAGCAAGTGCACAATAGAAACACGACCAACAACCCACAAAAGAACGTCACCACCAGGGTAAAACATCTAAAAACAAAGATTGAAACGGCTACATTTACTCAAGCACTCCAATCTAAAACATCTTGAAATATGCAATAGGCTGAAAAGGCAAACATGTTTGGAACCCGCGACCAGCAGATTGCGAGTTGAGTGCCCTGTTCATCAGACACAGTAAACCAAAGATGTGGTGATATCCTGTCAATGCAAGTACTCGATCTGTACCAGCTGAGACAGAAACCTTGTTATTTAAATACACTCGTTAGTGAATGGATTCATAGATGGGAAGCCTTGCAACTTTTGATCGACACTGGTTCTATGGCTACAATTGTTTGGCCCAATCTGGTAACAAGAGTGGGTAATTGGGTCCAGAGACAAAGCAAGAAGACGTATTGATATGAAAAAGTAGTCTAAAAGTTCCAGCAAGAGGAAAGTTTGAAGTCGACCTCACTATGGAAAGTTTCTTCATACAACCTGATGTATGGTACCTGCCACTGAGGAAGAATGTGTGTTGGGAATAAACTTCTTGTGGAAGTACAGATGAGAGGAAATCCTCGTGCACCACGAGACAACTACATCATCAAAATCTGAATTTCCAGTGACAGTCGAAATTAAAGCACAAGACAATGAATACAACGAACCTAAAGAGAAATATGGCTGAGTCCAGGAATATAAGTGTTCCAAACCTAAGGAATCCACCGTGATCATCAGTGGAAGACTAGCCAAGCGCTTAGCTTCAAAGAAAACTGTTAGAAACTCCTGTAGAAAACTTTCAGAGCTAAGTCACCACTGAATCTTTTGATCATCTATCTTAAAACAGCAATGCTAAAAGTTTTGATTAGATATTTATAAGTGTATTGAATTTTGTCCAAAGCTACTCGTACGCTCTCTATGCCGGCTGTCCGTAATTATGAAATAATAGACTAAGGAAAACGCAGTTACTGAACACTACACGCTTCCAACTCTTGGACTACTCATTACGAACAAATATTGGGATTAATGATAACATTACAACGCCTTCGGAGGGTCAGTAGTAAATATATTGATTTATAACGCTAAAACTGAGTTTCAATATTCCTGATGGGTACATCACAGATAGCCCATTAGGCTTAACAATTAGCAAATAGAAGTTGAAGTTTAATATAAAGTTTATGTTTGGTCGTGGGAGTCTTCAAAGAGCTTCACAATTATGAGGGACAGTGCTGTGCTCTACTATATATATATATATTGAGCGGTTGTGATGTTTTTGAATAGGATAAGTACTTTTACATCATATGATGGACGTGTGCTTAGCCACTAGAATGTTTATAAAGAAAATTAGATTTTATTTTAGGAAACGATCTGAATTATATTAAACGCGAGTTACACGAGTCTAGAAGAGATAAGTGACTGATTACTGATTCAGCTCTTTGTTGTGAATATTGAATCTGTGTTTTCAACATAGTAGTAGAGATATAAGAAGTTTTGTACTTACGAGAAAATTAGAAGGTAAGTAACTGCTTTGTGTTATGTGTGAAGGTAGTCCTATCATTGGTTAGTGAAATCTTGTAATAGTTGGCAAAAAAAAATAAAAAAAACGCTTGTGTTAACATTAAGTGAACTGTATTTTGCACCAAATGTTACCAAATAATTCAGAAAAAACACTTAGCAATAGAAATCTTGACTACAGTGTTGTTGATGAAAAGTTATTTCATGATTTGATCAATGGTTAAAACCAAGGGCACATATTTTTAATATGAGATGTGAATGCTATTATCACATAGAAACACTCTTAATTTTTAAATTATTTGTAAATTATGAATTAATGTCTTTAAAGAGAGTGTTTCTTGTTCTTATTTTTCAGATACTGTCCAGAGATTCTGTTACTGTGGCTGTCGACGCTGTAGTGTACTACCGTATCAGTAACGCCACTATTGCTATCTCCAACGTGGAAGATTATGGACATTCAACGCGACTCCTGGCGGCAACCACTCTACGGAACGTCCTTGGAACCAAAAACCTGTCTGAAATACTCTCCGAGAGGGAGAGCATCAGTCATGTGATGCAGGCCAGTTTGGATGAAGCTACTGACCCTTGGGGGGTGAAAGTAGAACGCGTAGAAATGCAAGTTTTCTGTTTTTGTGCCTGTTTGTTTGTTTATTTTTAATTTCACGAAAAGCTACACGAGGGCTATCTGCGATAGCCGTTCCTGATTTAGCAGTTTAAGACTAGAGGGAAGGCAGCTAGTCATCACCACTCACCGCCAACTCTTGGGCTACTCATTTAACAACGAATAATGGGATTGCCCGCCGCATTATAATGCCCCCACGGCTGAAAGAGCAAGCATGTTTGGTGCGACGGGGATTCGAACCCGCAACCCTCAGATTACAAGTTGAACGCCTTAACCCACCTGGCCATGCCGGGCTGTTTGAAGAATAGTGAACTGTTCATAAGCACTCGAGTTTTGGGTTTCGTTTGAGAAACTATTACAGCTTTATATGTGATCCTATGTACTCATTTCTTAATCAGAATTAAAATGTAAACTTATAGTATATAGAGTATATATAGTATATATATTAAGCAGTATTCTTCACTAACTATTGGGCTACTCCAATAAAATTGTGGGAATTGACTGTTACTCTTATAAAACACCAACTATCCCAAAATGTTAAGCGCGATTTTACGACAACGGAATGCAAACCATAGACCATTGAATTTACAGTCAGGCGCGCTAACCACTAAACCATTCAAAATATATATTTGCATCAACATGTGTTTAATTTTATTTTATAGTTGTTGTTTTTCCTTCATTAAGCCTAATGATTCTATGATAACTTCCAAGGTAAGTGAATAAGTCAGGGTAACATAATCAGTGATAAGTGAGTCATATTTAATATACTAGTTATAATTTTCTCAACTTAAACTTCTTTAGAAATAAAAACTAATATTTCGGCACCATTTTAACTCGTATTAAGTGTTGAAAAACCAAAAGTAAGCTACTGAACCAATATTTGACAAACAAACAAAATTGAAAGATAGCTTCATATCACTCTTTTAACATCCTTATATAGCTTGATAGAATAATCTTTTTTTTTAATCCCTCAGAAAAGACGTACGTTTGCCTGTGCAACTACAAAGAGCAATGGCTGCTGAGGCAGAAGCTGCGCGTGAAGCACGCGCTAAGGTAGGGAATATTTGTAACATATACAGACAGTAGATGTTTATGGTTGGAAAACGTTGTACCTTAAAACTATTTTAGGCGGAAATTATAAATATAGTCAGTGTATTTTCTATTATCAGAAGTCATTGTGCAGCCATTTAGATGTTCTATTATCAGAAGTCAGTAGATGCTCTGTTATCAGTCATTGTACAGTCAGTAGATGCTCTATTATCCAAAGTCATTACACATACAGTAAATGTTCTGTTGTCAGGATTAATTGGACAGCCAGTTGAAGCTCCATCGTCTGAAGTCATTGCATAGCCAGTAGATGCCCCATAGTCATAAGTCATTGCAATGTAGTCAATACATGATATACAGTCAGAATTTTTTTCAGTTATTAGATAAGATGTACTAATTACATATTGTACGGTCTACACATACTAGGCATATTGAGGGTAAAGTATATTATTTACAATAATTCTGGGGCTTCATCACGTTACCTCATGTCACAATGTCTGTTTACACTGTGTTTGACCACAGTTTATCTTGACAGTAGTCCTGCAACGTTGCTTTCATTGAAAAAGGCACTGTCAAGTCAAAATCATACATCTCTCAGATTCTGACAATACACTATTTAGTATAAGAGGGAAATTTCCAACTTCCTTTCAAACATAGTGATTGCAAATAAATCAATAAGTGCTGAATCCAGCGACTTGGCTATTATGCCTTCTTATAGAATAACGTGATATCTCGTTTCATTTTCAAGCTGCTTCTAGTCAGGTTGATCAACAGGTATGACTGGTAGCCTTATCTTGATGAGTCAATGCCTTGGTGGCTTCGTTTACAGATGGAGAGCCTTCTTTTTTATGTAGCCTTAGAAAAATGCATGGACATTTTTTGCCACTGACTTTTATGCTCGTTTATTATCACCCGTTACATGACAATGCACTATGGTTACTACGACAGGGGTACGACTTGTTGCAGGTCTTTTTCTGGGTAGTCCTGAAACTACAAGTTGATCCATATTCCTTTTGTTCAATACCACCAAGTGCAAAGGATAACCCCATCTTGAAAGTCATAAATCATTCATCTGAACACATCTTTAATATGTGATCGTTGTCGAACGTTCCGACGCATTTTATATATATATAAATAATTTTTGTTTGCTATTAAACTCAAAGCAATTAGAAAATAATGAACATGGTTAATTTTAAATTCTGTACTAAAGTACTTGATTTGTGATATTATATACGTAAAATTTGCAGAATTAATAGCTTGAAGCTATATTTTCGAAAGTAATAAGAAAATGTATAAATGGGCTTTTTAAAAAACAAATATATAAATATTTAAACTGAAAAAACTCTATTCTCAATAAAAAATCACACATTTTTAAAATAGTAATTATTCCAAACACATATATTTGAGACATTTTACTTACTTGATGCTCACACGTATTCCTACTCTAAGAATGAAATTATTCAAATATTATCAATTTTAAAAGTGATTTGAACTCGTTGAAAAATAAAGGTTGATATTAAATATAAGGAGAACTCTGTAGGAATTATTTATTCATAGCTTTTAAGAAAATAAAATTGGTGGTTTTTAATTTTCCACACACGTTAGTATGTGTATATTATTAACCCTTAAATAGCGACCATCATCAACTGATGCTGCTATCTACAACGTTCTCGTTCTTTAAAGGTTAGAAGAAAAAAATGCTCTTTTTTCTCAGGAAATCTAGGTTTAGCTTTCTCGCCAAAGAAAAAATGGCAATCATTATATAGCATTTAAAGTGGTGTAATATCATATATTTGGTAATATAACGTTAATGAGGAAAACCACATATGAGTGTAGTTTGGGGAAGAATTAGATTGTTATTTTACCTTCTTTTGGGGTAATGGAACCACATGAAATTTTCATGGGACACAATTCCTGTGGACTGTGTTTTTCATGTGATATATTTGATGCTTAATCCAAGCATTGTGCTTAATGCAACGTTATTATTTTGTAAAGGTCATGGGATTGTGGTTTGTAGGCATTTCATATTCCTGATATAACAGTTTACAGGTTAAGTGTCGTTCTTTTTTCATTTGTATACAAAGTTTGTAACTCCTTTTCAGTTGTTATGACGTTATTTTTGTTTGTTTGTCTTAGGTCATCGCTGCTGAGGGGGAGCAGCGAGCGTCCAGAGCGTTGAAAGAAGCTTCTGAAGTAATAGCTGACTCCCCATCTGCTCTACAGCTCCGCTACCTCCAGACACTCGGCTTCATCGCCACGGAGAAAAACTCTACCATCGTATTTCCCGTTCCTCTGGAGCTCTTTAAATGTTTCCTGAAGAAAGATGAATGAAACGATAACAAGAGATGCGAGAAATCAAACCGGATATCGATATAAACACACCATATTTCTTCATTAACGGATCAAATGCATCTTTGTATGTCGTTATAAAATAATACAGTGTGTACAAACTGTACGACTAGGCCATCTGGTATTAATTTGTCAAATACGTTTGACTTCTGTCAGATACTTCGTGGCAATTATTCATTGGTTAACATCAAACTGTGCTGTGAATCTACGTAATCTGAAACCAGATAACCTGGTACTTAGTTATATCATTCGTTATTAGTTGTGTATATGTTCTCTAAATTATTAATAGAAAGGTCAATTCTACCTATTACTTTATCATATCATTCTTCATTATTAGAATTTGTTGTTGTCTTTTAATTCTTTACTTGTTGTTTTCATAGCTAAATCCGAATACGATAAAATATTGTTATTTCGAAATCAGGAGAATTGTTCTGAATCTGCATCGGAAAACCAAGAGTTATCGTAAAATCAAGTTGTTCCGAACGTCTAATTCTAAGTACATCATAAAATACTCATGGATATTCACTATACTGAACCACCAGTACATTTTCTATAGGTTTTCAACAAAGTAATTTAACTAAAGAGTTTTTTTCTTGACTACATTGAAAAGCTTTCTCTTGCACTTTTATTACACTTCGTTTATTTGTCTTTCGTGTTACTTATTTGTCAGCAGCGAAATAAAAATCACTATTTAATGTTTAAAACTATCATCAAATTGACTCACTATGTGACTTGTGTTGCTATCTCGATTACTGTTTATAACAACAATCTATTTCTTCTTTCGTAAAAAAAATCTAAAAAAAAATAATTGTTTTTAAAAATACAAACAGAAAAACAAATCCTACTCGAATATGAAAATACGATTCTGTTGTACCCTCACTTTAGGTTGATTTTACTTGAATTACCCTAACAACATCTGGACTAAACGGCCAGGAATTAGCCCCTTATGGCTCAGATATAATAGTATTTAGTTTTGAACTAGAGATGAAAGGGAAGGGAACCAGTTGACGGTTCTCGTATGAAATAGCAGGATTGATTTTTCACTTTTATCATATAATGCGCCCACAGCTGAAAAAGCAAAACACGATTGTCTGGTAATACGATGTCTCAAACCAGAGACCCTTAGATGTCCACAAACAGTTAAAATTATTTTTATAAATCAGTAAAAACTTTTATCGTCAGTTATTCCTAAAATCGACTGCTAATTATCATTTTCAGTATCGGCTGTGTATGTTACAACTTGATATGTGACACGAGAAAACCGTTCCGATTCTGTCATCGGACTTTATTGAAGAAACACACACACACACACACTAGCTCAGCGGTATATCTACGGACTCACCTCGCTAGAAACCAGGTTTCGATACTCGTGGCGGGCAAATCACAGATAGTCCAACGTGTAGCTTTGTGCTTCATTCCAAACAGTCAAACCATTGAAGAATCGGAGCAAAAACCACATTATTAATACTGGGGCTGTATTTCAGTATTATGATGGTATGAACGCCTTTTTCACACTGGCGAAACATGATTTTAATTAATTATACTTATCATAACACATTACAATGGAAAGCATAGTGTGATTGGAATATCATTATTATATAAATATGATTATATTCAGTTGATGTTGTTGTTTTGTAATTTCCACTCAACTTGAAATTATTAAACTTAGTTTTAATTTTAAATTAAGTCTTTTAAAATTAGTTTTGTTCTTCTCGTATTTAACGGACAAGGAGAAATAACTGTAACGGACAAGGAGGGATAACTGTAGCGAACAAGGAGGGATAACTGTAACGGACAAGGAAGGATAACTGTAGCGAACAAGGAGAGATAACTGTAACGACAAGGAGGGATAACTGTATCCCAGTGGTTAGCGTGTTCAGCAATGGTTTGTTTAATTGCTTCCCTTTACTGCCAAAAAAAGTTGTGCTCTACAATTATGTGGTATGGCTGTGTTGTAAGTGACGATTAAAACCTATTATTCTATTATAGAGGTTCAAGAGTTGGCGGTGGGTGATACTGGCTAGCTGCCTTTTCATTAGTCTTTCACTTTAAAATTGGAAATGCTTAATTCAGATATCCCTCGAGCTTTGGGCAACATTCATCAAAAACAAAGGATGAGGGTTCGTAAGATTGGACGTGTTTGTTCTTAGATATATATCTTGTTCACCACTTGTTTGTTGAAATTCCAGCACATCTACTCGAGGGTTTTCTTTGCTGGCCGTCGCTAATTTTGAAGTGATAAACTATGGGAGAGCAGCTAGCCAACTATTGATCTAATTTTACCAACAAATGGTAGGACTCATCGTCACATTATAACGCCCATACTGATAAAAGTTAGAATACGTTTAGTGACAAAATTCAATCGTATAACCCACAGATTGCAAGTCGACTGCTCTAACCACTAGGTCGTGTTCATCATATCTCATAAACGTTGAAAACCACAGAAATAACCAAAAACTCGTGATTAATGTCATCCATAACTCAAACGTAAAAATTTCTCATGTCACATAATAATGTGCATCAAACCTTCAACCTTCGGACTTTGTCCGATTCATCGTAAATGTCATCGCTGGTCGTTTCAACATCTCGAATACCAGATGTGGACTCTGCTTTTGTGAGTCCGTGTTTCTTGTACTGTTTCAAATACAAAAAAGCCGCATTACTGATGCACATGTGTACACAAAGTACGCAGTAACATTTGGTATATGATGGTTACTCTGTGTTATCCTAAGATGACCAACACGTGTTATCCTAGGATAGTCACTCTGTGCTATCCGAAAATGGTCACTTTGCATTATCCTAAAATGTTCAGTTTGCGTTGCCCTATAATGGTCACTCTATGTTATCCTACAATGATGACTTTGCATTAGTTAGGATGGTTAGTCTCCATTATCCAAAGAGAGTGCATCTTACCTGGAAACTAGATGAAAATAATCTATATGTGGAAAAGACCATCCCTTTCACAACTGACCTATTCATCACACAGACAGTCTTCAGATAGATGTTCTTCTCTGAATGTGTAACCTCCAATTTCAGCTGGTATACACCTGGTATAAATGATTGTATCATACAGTCCTCAGATAGATGTTATTCTCTGAATGTGTAACCTCCAGTTTCAGCTGGTATAAATGACTGTATCATAACGTCCTCAGATAGATGTTATTCTCTAAATGTGTAACCTCCAGTTTCAGCTGGTATAAATGACTGTATCATAACGTCCTCAGATAGATGTTATTCTCTGAATGTGTAACCTCCAGTTTCAGCTGGTGTACACCTGGTATAAATGACTGTATCATAAAGTCCTCAGATAGATGTTATTCTCTGAATGTGTAACCTCCAGTTTCAGCTGGTATACACCTGGTATAAATGATTGTATCATAAAGTCCTCAGATAGATGTCATTCTCTGAATGTGTAACCTCCAGTTTCAGCTGGTATACACCTGGTATAAATGATTGTATCATAAAGTCCTCAAATAGATGTCATTCTCTGAATGTGTAACCTCCAATTTCAGCTGGTATACACCTGGTATAAATGACTGTATCATAAAGTCCTCAGATAGATGTTATTTTCTGAATGTGTAACCTCCAGTTTCAGCTGGTATACACCTGGTATAAATGATTGTATCATAAAGTCCTCAGATAGATGTTATTCTCTGAATGTGTAACCTCCAGTTTCAGCTGGTATACACCTGGTATAAATGATTGTACCATATAATCCTCACGTTTTTGAGTAAATCTCGTACACCTCGTTTTTAATATCAATCTATAAATTCAATGAAAATTATACTCAACAGATGAATAGTTAGTACAACACACAATAGAATATACCACTATTATCACATCGATATACTTCCAAGAATAAACACAAGATATTCTTCATCATGAATTCAGTGGTCTTCAACTTCAGTTGCCAAGCAACGGACTTTACAACCCTTCAATTTTCAGTCGCTGATGTACAAACTCATTCCTAACATAACTTCAGGTTTCGTTAAATCTTTACACTAAAAGATAAATGTATATAAAATATTTAAAGCTGCAGTATGTTTCAAACATATAAACATAAATATGTATTTACAGATATAAATCGGAAAAATCTACATTTACATATAACATACTTTAATTGATAATGAAAATATAACCTCATGTATCAATAATATTTTCTGCTCAAAATGAAGTTTAAATAGTACCTTTCTATTTATTTATACTCCGCATCAAGTTACTAAATATTCGAAGTAAATTTATAAACTTATAAAACGTGTTAGAATAAAAGATCATGGTGTTGCTTTTAGGTAAACATAGAGAGTCTTAACATAGTAAGATTTCAGCCATAACACATGTCCTAACACCATAATAAATTATTAACTAAACTTTAGAGGAAATTATACTTTCAGTGTTACTTTTTCAACTTGATAAACTGTGTGTACATATATATAAAAATATATATACGTGTGTTTATGAATGTTTATATATATATCCTCTGTTTCGTTTTTCCAAAACGGCATTTCTTTAATATTTGAGAAAAAATCAGTTTCGTAATCTGAAAGACAAAAAGTAATCATAGATGAAGTACATTCTAAGTTTTTTATTAAATGTTAGTTCCTTTACACGGAAAATGACAGGTCCATCTATAGTTCCATCATTGTTTTATGTGATAGTATCTTGACATATGTGTTGATAGCATCCAGCTTTAAAAAAACGAAAATAAATTCCATCTCGTATCTCCATTTCTTTAGAAAGTGGAAACGTTTCCTCAAATACCACATATATGTATTAAATTCAAATTTAATTTACGATCATTAGATTCTTATAGTTCTTAAAGTTAAAAGCTTCTCTATGTTGTGCCATCTATTGATAGATAAACAAATTACTAAATATATTTAATAAACCAAATGTCATTTAACGTTTTCATGTTGATGATTACCTGAATAAGTTAAGACTGATTTTAGATTGAGTAAAAGACCAGTGGAGAACGAATGATTCCTTCTTTGTGATACAAATACCTCAGACCGCAGAATCAACTGTAAGATGATATTTTGATAAACCACATCGTCCAACTTTGTCCGTGTTGGGCCTGCCATGGCCAGGTGATTAAGGCGCCCGGCTCGTAAACCGAGGGTCGCGGGTCCGAATCCCAGTCACACAAAACATGTTCGCCCTTTCAGCCGTGGGTGCGTTATAATGTGATAGTGAAACATACTATTCGTTAGTAAAAGAGTAGCCCAAGATTTGGCAATGGGTGGTGATGACTAGCTGCGTTCCCTCTAGTCTTACACTGCTAAATTACAGACGGCTAGCGCAGATAACTCTCAAGTATACGTTTCAATGGCTTTTAAGTTTAATACAGCAGCTTGAGGTATTCATATGTTAATCTAGCAAAACCGTAGTTATAGGCCAATCATGGCGCTCAACTTGTAATCTAAGGGTTGCAGGTTCGAATCCCCCTCACACCAAACATACTCACTCTTTCATTCATGAGGTCGTTATAATATTACGGGTATTCCCTCTATTCGTTGATAAAAGAGTAGCCCAAAAGTTAGCGGTGGATGGTGATGACTAGCTGCCTTCCCTCTAGTCTTTCACTGCTAAATTAGGGACGGCTGGCGCAGATAGTCCTCATGTAGCTTTGCACGAATTTAAAAAAAACAATCAAACGTACTGTATTTTCTCAAAAAATTTTTAACGTTAAGTAACTGTTGTTTCTGTACTTATTCTTATGGCGATGTTTTTTATGACACAAAATTTCGTAGTTTTATATTATACGTAATTATTATTTTTCAGTAAAAGACTAAAATATTTTTGGGGTTTATTTTTGTTAGAGCATTAAGTGGAAGCCCGGGTCGTTATGGACCTCGACTCGTATTTTGAAGGTCATGACTTCCAATCCCTGTCACATCAAACATGGTCGCCCTTTCAGCCGTGGGGGGTGTTATAATGGAATAGTCAATCCCACTATTCGTTGCTAAAAGAGTAGCCCAAGAGTTGGCGGTGAGTGGTGATGACTAGCTGCCTTCCCTCTAGTCTTACACTGCTAAATTAGGGACAGCTAGCACAGATAGCCTTCTTCGAGCTTTGCACGAAATTTAAAAAAAACCTACTGTGGATAATGATAATTCTATCCTTATTATATTAGTTTTCTTTTTTTATCAAAGAAGTATTAATTAGTTGTTTTTTCTGTTTAATTACTTAAAATAAAAATTTTAATGCCAGTCTCTCGGTATAATTTTAAAATAAAAACTGACTTAATTATCTATTTTGTTTTATTTCAATCATTCTTTCAGCATTACATCCATGCTCCACCAGAAGTACATAATGGAATATACATACATACAACTGCACAAAATAAATGCTTTCATACAGAACTTTGGAGAAATAAGGTGCAAGTATACCTTGTGAGTGCTGTGTACCATGGATGGCTCACAACGTCCAACAGAAAACATTCAAATGTACCACCAATGGTGCATGATGTCGTGATGGTTTTAAATGGTACAGACCATTTTCTGTCCAGTGGTGGGATAACAGTAACTTGAGTAAACGATGATAGTATTCATGTTCTAAATGCTACAATAATTAGCTCATTGCGTTTATGATATGTAATATGTTTGACACAAATGTTTTCCTTTGACTCAGTATTCAGACTTAAACATTTAGGGTATTTAACACTTGATTTATATGAGGTTGTATCAGGATTAGAAAGTGGAAGAAAAATGTTGCTTCTCTTAGTTTCACTATCATCTGGAAAATAATCACCATATGCATGGCAACTGGAAAGATACTACATTTGATGGTATTTGGTGAAAGTTAGAGAATCTTTGGTAGGTGTGTATTCTCAAGACAGCTGGTATAGGTATTAAAACTTTTATTAAAACAGAGAACGTTTCAACCTTTGATGTTGTTCTCTACTTTACTTTAATAAAAGTTATAATACCCATACCAGCTGTCTTTAGAATAAAGTTTTACCTCAAGTGGGTTTATCATCATCACAAATTACTTTGGTAGGTGGCTTCTTCTCTTTCTGAAGGTATTTTCTTAGTCTACAATTGCACAATCTTAATATAGGCTTTCACCCTTCAGGTTCAAATACAATACACTGTATTCCTTTAGAATGACTGAAAGTCTTGCCAAAATTACTTCAGTGTAAGCCTTAGAGACCATTCAATAAGCAATGTGGCAAAACATTTTTAGCTTCATACTTAAAATGTGCCCAATATATTTATGTAATTTCTAATATGTAACCATGCAACTGGTTCTAACAAGTGATAGTGTGGCTAATACCGAAGGTATATACAAGATCAGAGTAGATTGTACACTATTTACTTTTTTCTATTTATTTTGCACAAATAATAAATTGATTAAACACTTTGAAGTCGGAAAACATGAATCTTGAACATTTAAAAAAATTATGGTTTGTGTAACAAAACACCCAGTAACAACTTTAACCAATGTCACATTTAACATTTATTACATCTTATAATAATACAAAAGACAAAAAATACTAAAGGTTAAAGATGACATTCATATAAAACGTATTGAAGAAATACCCTAATTCCAGAAAAATTAAACAAACAGACCCAGACAAACCGAAAGGAATTGGGTAGCAGATAATTCATAAAATGTCCTCAAGGTAGTTTTATTAAAATGACCACAGTAAATATTCTTTTTACCATCAATTTTCAGGCAATCTTCTCATTTTTAGACTCTAGTGGTAAAAAAAAGTATTAAAAGTGGCTGAACCTAGTACACAGTAATACTCTGAAAGTCTCTATCCTCTGATTGTATTACCCTATAAACTTTACTTTGACCCTAATTTCAGTTCTAGTCACTTCATGTAATCGAACTAAAAACAATTCAATCCTAAAAGTTAGTTAAAATTAGTAGCTTTCTCTTGTAATTCATGGTAGTAATTTAAATACCCAAGACAATATTGGAATTCTACATCATTATACCTTTCAAAGTTTGGTGAGATCAGGTTTAGTTGCAAAAATTGATGTTTAGGCACTCAGTATTTGTTTGTTTATTATAGCACAAACCTACACAATATTGATATAATTTCAGCATAAAGTGGTTGGATATTCAGACTAATGATCTCACTCTATAACACATGAACACTTTCTAATCAAAAATGACTTTAGAACTATTTCAGGATCTTCAACCCATTTTCCACATTACTTTATTCTTGGTCTGGAAGTTTTCAGGTGTTAACAATTCTCTTTCCACTCATTTATTTAAGAACAAGAAAAAACGTAAATTTATTGTTATTAAACAATAATTAATTTCTGAAATTACCAGTTACACTAGAGATATTTTAAATCAATCTAAAAACAAAATGGTCTGACAGTGAAAAATAAGAATCAGTAAACAAAAAGTCATTGCAAGTTGGGAGAATATAATACAATCATGAGAAAGATGTATTTACAGAAAAAAACAAAACAAATGGTGTTATCCATCATGAACTTAGCAGTCTTCAACTTCAGTCACCAAGCAACAAACTTTACAATCCTTCAATTTCCAGTCGTTGACGTACAAGCTGACTAATTCCTAACATAACTTCAGGTTTCATTATATCTTTACACTAAAAATATAAAATAGTTAAAGTTGCAGAATGTTTGAAACACATAATGTGTACTTGTAGTATAAGTCGGGACAATTCTACAGTCATGTATTACATACTTTAATTGATAATGAAAATATCTCATGCATCAAAAAATGTCTTTATATATATATATATATACACTCATAATTTTAAGTATAGTTTTTGCATTAATTTAATATAGATTAAATGAAGTATTGATTTATAGCGATACAAATAAGTACTTTTGATTTACTTCATGAAAAATATAAATAGAAAATTATATAAACAAACATTCAAGATAATTTTGAAATTTTTATTTTGTTCATGCTATTTGTCCATACTGAGCAGGTTACTCTCTTACCTTACACATAAAGGCAATGGGATATTATTTCACAGTTTTCTATTAAAACTATTTTAGCAGAAATTAACTAATCTGGTCTCTCACATACTTTGGTGCCTAAAGACTGTTAAAATACTGGTTAGTATCCTCAACTGAGATATAAAGCACCTGTTAATGAAAGTTTTTGAACACCAGGTAATATATTCATAATTATGTTAATGTTTAAACCACCTTGGTCTCTGTTTCATCTTCTGAAAAATGCACAAACTTTTTTCAAGATACATTCAAATACTTTGTAATTTCACCTAAAAATAAATAACAAAAGTTTTTGCAATTCAAATTACGTAAAAGATTTGATGCTCACCTGATGTCTGAGAGAAGCTTCATAGCTATACAAAATGGTGGTGTCATAGAGCAGAATTCGATGGTGTGCAAGACCAAGTATGCAATTCCTTAGTCTTGCAACCGTTTCTCGATCAGTCAGAGGAACCAACTGTAAGTCAAAGATAAATATATATGTTAGATAAACTAGTTGTACTTAGAAGGATAATCGGTATCTTGATCAGTGAATTATAAACAAGTTTTAAACTCAGTATTTCAAAATAACAACTTTTAATTCAAATCAATGAGTATTCCATACCAACAAACTGAAATATTTATCATAAACAGATATGCTTTAGATGAGATAGTTTTAATAGAAAAACATTAACCCAAGTTGAATTGAGTGATGTATAATAACTGAACATAAACACATCTTAAGAGACACATTTTCTTTAGATGGATTGATTCTAATGTAAACAATCAATTTGAGAGTTTATAATTGACCATTGCTGGGCATGTGTCTTAGGGATGTACCTGTTTATACTCTCATCCCTAAGTCATGCTAGGCAATGATCAGTTGCAAACTCTCTCTTTGTTAACCTCAAGATGACATAAGAAGGTTGAAACACCGTTCTTTGCTTTATTAGTAAAAGTGGTAATACCCATACCAGCCGTTCTGAGATACACTTTTACTTCAAGTTAATTTCTCATCATCAAGAAAGCTTGAATTATGCAAAACTGTTAAAGAATAATAAAAATTGGTGTGTATGTGAAGTATAATACAAGAGAAAATCTCTGTAAGGCATCACTTGTCCACTACAAAGTTCTTCTAACATGAAGAGGCTGAACATATCCGTTCCACAACATTCATGGCAGAAAGATGTGTTAAGAAAGCCAACACTTACACAAACATAGTGCATCAAGCTAATCTTGGCACACAACAAAAATTTGTATAATAGTTGATGTTTTGATGGCAAGCAGCCTGATGTATGTACAAGTCCAAAATTAGTGTAGTGTAACAACTACCATTACTTAACCCTGGTGCCCATGTAGTGCATCATAGAGTGTCTGTATCGCAAATAATTTTACCCTGCACCTCATCTACTACACACCTTCCACTTTTTACAATACGCTAATAATGTCGTACACATTAGGAATTACCCTGCACATGAAAAGGATCATTTTGAAATAAAGATTTCTTATTAGAACCATATATAAAATGTACAAACTTTGCTTTAATACTTTACTTTTAAAATCCTTAAAATAAGTTAAGACAACACATTTCAAAAATCTGTATCTCCAATTTAAATTACACGCATCTTGTTTGTTTGTTTGTTTTGAATTTTGCACAAAGCTACACAAGGGTTGTCTCCATTAGCCATTGCTAATTTTGCAGTGTAAGACTAGAGGAAAGGAAGTTAGTCATCACCACCCACTGCCAACTCTTGGGGCTACTCTTTTACCAACGAATAGTTGGATTAACCATCACATTATAATGTCCCCACAGCTGAAATGGTGAGCATGTTTTGTGTGATGGGAATTCAAACCTGTGACCTTCAGATTATGGGTCAAGTGCCTTAAAACCACCTTGCATGCTGAACCAACACGTACCTTGCTAGCATGAACATACAACAGAAAAAAAAACAATTATAAACTTCCATTTTAGAGTGTGTAAACTCAGAAAGAAATTTGCAAAAATATCAGTTTTATTATTTTTGTGACCTTGACTTTTTGGATGTTGTCTTGACCATTACTAATATTACCATTTGATTAAATTTTGCAACCAAACAAATTAATAAAATAATTTTGAACTATACAAGATTATTTCTTAGACTTAGAGTTTAATAATTACATACACAGTACAAAAGCAGTTATCCATTACCTTCTACTTTCAAATACATTACCATAACCTCACACTCTCATGTCTGTTTATTACCATATTCCTCATCCTTGTTATCATATACTTTATCCTTATTGCTATTATCACATCCTTCATCGTTGTGTCTATTATTATACCTCCTATCCTTACTGTTATTACCATACCTTTTATCCTTATTATCATTCCCTCATCCTCATATCAACTGTGGTACCTTTTATTCTCAATCTATTATCATACATTTTATCCTCATTGCCACCATTACCTTATTCTTCTTCATGTCCATTATCATTCTTTCCTCTTTATTCCTATTTCCAAAGTAACACATTTAAAACATTTGAATCTAGAAGAACTGTAACAACTAAATTAAACACAGGAAGTGTGTAACCCCTGATTAATACAGATCTTAAATATCCCAACTTCTGGCAAGGTTACTCAAGTAACACATAGTTTGTTGAAATTCCCAATATAAAAACTGTAAAAAGAATGGTTAAAGTCTAGATAAAATAAAATAACAAGGGAACATTGAAAGATGCTTAAAACAAAAAAAAAAACATTCTGAACATATGATACACAAGAAAGTTAAAGATCAGATAAAAAACAAAAAGAAGAAGAAAACATACCTCCAAGTTTTGGATAAATCCCCCTGTACTTTCATTAACATCTTCATTTACAGTTGGAGAAATCCAAATGTATCCATTGTTGCCAAGGATAATACGAGCTCCACAGGGCAAGTTATGGAAATGTGTCTTTCGACGCTTAATCAGTGACGGAGAAACCAGAACCAAAGTGCCCTGAGACAACTAAAGAAACACCAAAAAAGAACACAAGATTTTAAATTCATACCAGTAAAATACAGTCTATACTAATCAACTACATTCATGTCACAAAAACAACTTGCAATTATTAAATATTTTAGTCTTACATTTAATACAACATGTAAGCAAACATGTTTAGCAGAAATACTGAAGAATGTTTAAAAGTGAAAGTTTAACAGCCATCAACATACAACACGGATATTATCTACACCAACTGCAAACTAATTAAATACATATAAATTAATTTTTTCTACACAAGTTTAGGGAGATTTCACCTTTGTATACTCTTTCAGTTAAAACATAAATAACAATCAGTCCCTAGTAACTTGTGGCTTCACCAACTTTTTTGTTTTGGCCTGACTAAAGTAGATACAAGTGGAAAATAAGCTGTAGATATTTATAATATTAATTTGCATGTTTCAAATACAATGTTTAAAAACAATAATCATCTACATTCATGTTACGAAAACACCTTGAGATTATGAAGTATTATTTGTCTTGTTGACGTTTCATCAATCTCAACAGTATACTCTTTATATAAGATTATTTTTCTCTTTCATTTCTACTATTGTTAAATTCTGTTGCCAACAATAAAACATAAAAACTCTTATATTTCCTACCTTACCATACTTTAAGCTCCTTGTATGCAAAGAGAGCGAGCCATCCGAGAAAACAGACTGCACTTCAGCCTGCATCACTTTTAAGGAATTAACTATGAACACACTGATATAATAAAAAACAATCTGGTATATAACACACTGATATAATAAAAAACAATATGGTATATAACACACTGATATAATAAAAAACAATCTGGTATATAACACACTGATATAATAAAAAAACAATTTGGTATATAATTTAATAATATCTTGTCTCACTCTAATCTGATGCAGTTTACATAACAACACACAACATAATTTCCTGTTAAGTTTACAGAGAGGGTAAATATGTTATAATAAATTCTCATTAAATCTTTATTACACATGTTGCTAAACTCTATCTGACACCAGTTTCCTTGTAAAAGTCTCTGTCATAAGAATGTTATGTCCAAAGAACACCAATCCTCCCTGTGTTGTTTCATAACTTATCTGTTGTACAGGACTACTGTTTCTCAGTGCCTGTTTGAAAGGTCTGATCACTCAGAACTCCAAATGTGCTGCATCCTACAACTTGAGAGGTGTGTCTACTTTTGGAATAGCATGAATAGTCATTTCATTCTCCAACTGCTTGAGGTATGTGAAAGTTAAACAGGAAGTATGGCTAGAAGCCTCAAGTTGTTAAACCCTTATGTTGCTGGCCTCATTTCCAGATGAAAATCCTTCTTGCTTATGTTACATACTGTTGCCTCAAACCTTGTGTTTACTGTCTCTTACCTGTTACAAAACATTGTATTTTGCTTACCAACAGCTAAAAAATGACTTGCTGAATGTCCCTTTCTGGATGATTCTGGTACCCCAAATTAATTCACATTCTTTTCCAATGTCATTAAGTGCAAAGAATATTCCAATTTTGGGAATTCTAAATCAATAACCTATATCTTTATGACCTCAGTGTATGAATAACTTCCATCATAATGGACTTTTAAATACTCTTTGTAAATCAGACAAACTTTTGATGATATCACACTACATAATGAAATACCAAACGCAATCAAAATGTAGTCCTAATACAAGCCATTTCACTTCAACTTTCTGCTGGTTATAGTTATTACAAAGGTTGCTGAAATTTACACATCCAAAGTAGTTTTAATATAACATACTCAACTTTCTATGGTGGCAGGTCTTGGCTTACAAATTGTTCTTGGTATCCAAACAAGGTACAACAGATGCTCTAACCAATTCTAAAATTAGGTCTTTAATTGATAAATTTTGAAATGAATATTAAAAAAAACTTCACACAAGAATCTAACACTGACAGGATCATTTACACACTGCTTGGATACATTTATATATAGGTTCTAAAACACTCAAATTTTTAATATACCTCAACTCAATTTAAAGGCCCTTTCTACACAAGAAAAATACACAAGCACTTATTTTGACGCAAGCAAGCATAGTGTTAAACAATATGGATCTTACCAAAATTCTAAAGTTATGTTTAATCTTTTTAGTTCCTAAGTTTGATATTTTTTCCTTAAATTTCTATCTTATAAACTACAAGGTGTACAATGTTTTTTTCTTTTAATAATAATTTCCTGTGAAATAAAACAGAGTTACTAAGAATAATGTTAAAAAAATCTGTTTTCACAGATAATTTGAAAACTGAAGGCTTCCTCTAATTTTTCAAAATTGGTTTAAGCAACACAGTCAATACACTCTTATTGTGTAAATTATCCTGAACATAATAAAATTCCTGTTCACATGTTTGCTACAGAAAAAAAGTGTTTTTTGCATGCATAAGAACAAAATATAACTATTGAAGAGAAAAGATACACTTATAGGATCTCCTTCTGCTAGATATTTCCTCATTGTAAGTTCATCTTCTGCAGTTTTCCTTCTCTAGAATAAATATAATTACAAGTTTAGAATTTCCTTTTTGTGATTTATTTTATTTTAAAGCTTATACAACACACTAACTGATAACAAACAATTTCTATAAATGCACATATACCACTTACAAATTTTGTTGCAAATGAAAACCTGGTATAAATGACCTGGTATTAAGGAAAATTAAGAGAAAGATAAAAAGAGAACTGACATTAAAGGTATGAATATTAGTCCTAAAAAGAATCACTATGGACAGATACTCACTTGAAAGTAAAAAAAAAATATTCATTTGTAGGTTAATGAGTTTCATTACTTTTATGTAGCAGGCTATGAATAATGTGGGTTGTAACAATAAGAAACTGTGTTTTTTAACAGTGCCCTTGGGTACTCACTTTAAGTCAATCTAAGTGTATGTGATATCTAACTACAATACAAATCCATCAGGATTCTAGATATTACAGTATTTTTGTACTAAAATCCTAATAGGTCAGTATTTACTTATTTATTCACACAATAAACTGTGCAAAAATGAATTTTGTGTGGATGTTACTTCCCATACATTTTAATGAGTAACTTGCAAGTATATAGATTTGTCACCCTAACTAGATACCTCGAGAGCCACAAAAATTACTTTCATTAACTATAACCAGTTCAACTCCTAATTTTAGTTCATCATCTCTGCCCCTACATTTACATCAGTTACAGTAACAGAAAAACCCTTTAATGAATCATAAAGGGTTAAACTTCATAATGAATAAAGTACAATTAAGAATTAAATATGAGAAATGTTTAACTGTACCAAGCTATTTCTTATTTTTGTCTTTGTTCAGAAATATATTTGTATATGTTGCAAAACCTATCTTTTGATTCTTATAAAATTTAAAATACATTAAGAATTGTATCTGCAAATGTTTCTTCTAGCAAAACCACACTAGGCTGTCTGCTGTGTCCACCAAAGGGAATCCAGCCCCTGATTTTAGCATCGTAAATCTGAAGACTTTCTTCAGATCCCACCAGGAGACACATCTATTAGAGTTTGAAAATTTCCATACCATGTTCAAGTTTAATTTTAACTTCATATTGTGCAATAACAAATCTTTCCCCCACAGCTAAAATAAGGACACTGATATGTTTTTTTAAGATCATACTTACCAGCTCCCCACCTGGCAAGTTTACTGATGAAAGTAGTAGTACAGAATCTAGACGGGAATTTGTTTCAACTTTCCATCTTCTTTGCTGCACCTCAGTAATACGACCAACAACGACATCTCCAATTTCACCATTGTACCTACACAAGTTTTCAAAATTACCTTCAGAGCAAACTAAGCATTTACAGAATACCCCTGTGGCTAAGCAGTTTCAGAAATTGCACATACCCAATCAAAAATGTAAATGATATTATTATACGATAAGCCATCTTTAAACTTGGACCTTTTTAAATATTGTTACTTTCTTATACAATAAAACTTATATTTTCAAACATGTAATCATCATTTACTCATAGATTTTCTGTGGATATTTATATGCAAAAACGGCTCGTTTGGGTTGAGAAAATATTTTACATAGAAGAGCGAACAACGTTTCGACCTTCTTCGGTCATCGTCAGGTTCACAAAGAAAGAGGTAATTGACCGGAAGCTGACCACATGTTTGAAAGGGGTTGTGTAACTGAGTGTCGGAATGTAGAGGGCGGTATTAGATGGTTGAATATATAATTTTATTTATTTTATTATATTAATATAGGTATAAAGGCATTCCTTTATATTGGTTTATTTTGGGTTTAAGTTCTTGTATAAGTAAGGCTTCTTTAATTTTGCGTTTGTTTATGTTTGTTTCTTTATTTAGTATTTGAGTGTTTTCTATGGTTATGTTGTGTTTATTTGACTTGCAGTGTTCGAAAATGTGTGAAGGTGACTTTTTATGTTCTTTGAATCTGGTTTCCATTTTTCTACTTGTTTCTCCAATATAGAAGTCGTGGCAGTTATCACATTTAAGTTATAAAATTTAAAGAAGCCTTACTTATACAACAACTTAAACCCAAAATAAACCAATATAAAGAAACGCCTTTATACCTATATTAATATAATAAAATAAATAAATTATATATTCAAACATCTAATACTGCCCTCTACATTCCGACACTCAGTTACACAACCCCTTTCAAACATGTGGTCAGCTTCCGGTTAGTTACCTCTTTCTTTGTGAACCTGACAATGACCGAAGAAGGTCGAAACGTTATTCGCTCTTCTATGTAAAATATTTTCTCAACCCAAATGAGCCGTTTTTGCATATAAATTTCTCAACAAGTGGGTTTCTCGACATCACTTTCTGTGGATATATTTTACCAATCAGTCCTAAGAAAAATTACATAAAATCATATAATTTAAATCTAAATATAATTTTGTCTTTAGTATTATTTCAAAATATGGATTTTTATTACCATGCAACAATTATTAATTTATAGACTACCTTACAGAGCTTAGTAGCAATATCATACATCATTATAAAAGCTTTTCTAGGTTTATACACTATATGATTATTCTCTTTTCTGCATTATTATTACTTATTTTATTTATTAATAATAAAAATCAATGTTTTTTTTCATGTTGTTGTAGTTACAAACTTCACATTTCCAGCTCAGCTCAGTCAATATTCCATTGGCACAGTTAAAACATGTTTTTAAAAGATTTTGTTCTGGTGAAAACTCAACTGGGATAAACAAAACATAAATAATAGTTCATATAAGTTTCCAGTCTTCAGAAAGCTAAGCCTCACATTTGATCATGAAGTCACAAATCAGGTAAAAAGG
This sequence comes from Tachypleus tridentatus, assembly GCF_004210375.1. Classification (NCBI taxonomy): domain Eukaryota; kingdom Metazoa; phylum Arthropoda; class Merostomata; order Xiphosura; family Limulidae; genus Tachypleus; species Tachypleus tridentatus. Next base: position 49,793,104 of record NC_134826.1, on the reverse strand, counting down.
AACAACACATTGTCGTTCTATGAGATTCCCCTCTATTTCCTGAAATGTTAAAATACTTCCACAATAAGACATTCTTTTCCTTAAAGACATGTGCAGTGGAGACAATATAGGTCTTGGGAAATCTAACAAATATTATATTGTTTATCCCTTTCAGACATATTACAACATTCAGTGTTTCAGTAAGAGTTATGACAAAACCTTATTGCACAATTTATCTACATGTACCTGGTTTTGAGAGGTCTAACAGACACTAATTTGTTTACTCTTTCCACAATTCCTGCTACTGATGCCACTAGATTCTCTTCCTCAACATATGTTCCATGTCCTCTGTGGGTGTAAAAAAACAAAAAACTCAAAATAAGTTATGGAATATGTCCCACAAAATAGACAATAAACTTCATAATTAATGTTGAATATGAAAACATGATATTTTAACCAGTTACTGCTAATAAAAAATATATCTACAAAGTGGTCTGTAAGTCCCTACCCATCCATATATCTTATGTATCCAGTGTATCTGTGTGCTTTCCCTCATTCTCGCTACATAATATTATGTGATGCCATGTTCTATGAGACATTTTCCTCAACATAGCAGGGGTTATTGTTCCAAATGCCACGGTAACAGCTGCCTTCAACTCAACGGATGGGCCACCCTGTATATTTCTTAGCTCATACAATGTTGTTCATAAAATGTTATCATTATACAACTTGTTTAACAAACTAATACACTAATGAAGTCAGTTAAAGATCTCTCCTTGGTTCCATGATTGTCCTAATACTTCAATCTAGCAACCAATTTTTCAAGAATATACAGAAACTACGACATACAGCACTCGGGTCACTATTTCTATCCTTATCTTTTTTTAAATATCAACACTGTTACAAACAGGTACAAGTTTATCAAATGTTCTCATGACCTGTACACATAAAAGCTAAATCAAATCCTTCAATTATTCTCCACATCAAATTTTTAGGTCCAGCATTACAGATCATCCTTAAAACCAAGTCATTTTACTACTACAACTTCATAATTTATCAAACATTTCCTTAGAGAAACAAACAAACAAAATTTACCTGAGAGGCTAATGCAAGAATTAGAACATTTTGAGAAACAGAGAAAAATATTTAATGAAAATCTAAACCTGCTTAAACATACAGAATTAGTTTAATTCTACAACCTACTACCATAACTTTATAGCTGCAAAACATATAGTTTTTGTGTGTGTTTTTAACACAAGTCAGCTCCTTTTATATTTTTTTTCTCAGCAGATGACCTATCTTACACCAATATAAACATGATATTTTAATAACTGTAGTACCATTCTGCTACAATAAAAAAATATTAGGCAGCATATTCATAACGTTCTGTATTAAATGCTTTATTTGATGCACTGTTTTTACCAATCCAATTCTAGAGCTAAGACTTTTTTTCTCATAAATAACTGACATAAACAGCATTTCAACCATGCCTCCATAATGTTATAACCCAAGATGAACGAATCAGTACTGAAGTTAAGATATTTGAGGATCTTCACAATTTAAAACACATTAGACCCATCTTCCCCAAAACAATTAATTATATAGGCTTAAAACATTTTTACTACTGCAGCGTAGGAGCAATGGTAATCATTTACACGTTGCTAATTTCAGTTCTTATCACTCTTTAATGAAACTTCATAGAAATATGCTGGTAATACTTGTAGTAATAGTGAAATGCAGAATTAAGGAAATGATTATATATGCAAAAACGGCTCGTTTGGGTTGAGAAAATACTTTACGTAGACCCAAACGAGCCGTTTTTGCATATATATTTCTCTACAAGTGGGTTTTCTCGACATCACTGATTAAGGAAATATTAATCAAGCTGATAGTTTTATTGTGGTAAATAAATAATAAACGAATATTAAATGACAATACCACTTGAAGTTGAAAGCTTTTCGCGTTTTATTGAAGTTAGCAATAATAAACTAAATTATTTATGGAACTGGACTGTTAAATTACATGTCTCCCGTGCGTTGAAAACAAAACTGGTTAAATGAATAAAGTTACAGCTTACAGTTACATTACAACCTAATATGACTTCACTTTATAATTTTATTTTCAATATAAAATACGACTGTTAAGGAAAAAAAAAGAGCTACCGCATAAAACCTGTATCGCTAGTAATTATATCTCCTGGTGTAACAAGATGTTTTAGTCTTTCACACTGAAATTCTTCACGTGGCTTTTCACATGTCAATCGTATTTCCACCGCCATGATAAAGCAAAACTTTGATATCTGAAGAGGTGAAACACAATGTTTGAGAAAAAAAACTAGTTATTTTCAATTGTTCTATTAAAAAAATTGTTTATCTTTAATTGTATAGTATTATAAAATAATAATTATCATCTATAACTGTAAACTGAAGAAATATTCATTAATTTTGTTTCGAATAGCACAAATTTATAGAAGTTTGTAAATCGAGTTTTATTCGATATTAACTACTTTTGTGTGTTATAGATGGCGTTTTAGCTTAAGTAAAAGTTCTACAAATGTGATTAAAAATTTTACTAAACAAATTAAAAGAGAAAAAAGAAGACAACCAAGTGGGACTACAGCTGATGAAATTGAATGAACTGATATAAAATGAACAACATGAACCAAATAATGCAACAGTATGGAGAAAAACATGTGGTGAGCCAATTACTGTTGTATACTCCTCAAGTCCTCGTGTTACTCTGTTAAAATACTTTAGTTCATGTAGGATGTTTTGAAATGACTTTCACTCACACAGTGATCCCATATTTATAAAATTGAGTAACACAGCCGAAGAACTTTTTCAAATGCTAAAAAAAATAAATGTGAAGCCTGGTCTAACATTTGGTTTACCACTTGTCACTGAGCAAGTTAATTATATTACTGATGATTCAGGGAATTCGACTCTTATCAGTTATTTTGAACAAAGGCAAATCGAAAGAACGAGATAGTTTTATACAGTTGTGTGAAGTATGTAATATATCATATATATTGTGTTGTGATATTTCTTTTTTTTTTCACTTTCACAGTGATCATTATCATGTTCTTTTGATTTGCTACTGTTTATGGTGACTGATGAGGGGTGAAGTTCCCTGAAAGTGGAACTTTAGTAGGTGGTAAGTCAACGATGGTTTGGGTTCGTATTTATATTGTTGTTTTTTTTCTTGTTTTATTGCCATTACTGTGTTTGTATCAACAATTTATGCTGCATTTAGGATATTCTTCCAAACTATAAATCATAACCCTTCAATTATGTTTGAAAAAAAAAAGACATTTGGCTGATTAAGATTACCCATTACCTACAAAAACAATAAAATAATGTGCAAATTAAATAATGCCATTGTTGTACATAATTCTATTCAATATAATTTTAAGATACTTAATGTTGCATATTACATCTTCTGAAAACATGCCATATTAACCAAAATATAATTTTTCAAAGAATAAATTGCATATGGATTTCAAAAGATGAAACTGAGTGCAAATAAACCACATACTATAAAAGTGCCCAAACTACTAACAGTTTTTATCATCTGAATGAAATCTTTTTTTTACCTCTATGATCTCACTAAAACAAGTCTAAAACTTCTCTCCATAAGTTAGCTTAATTCACTTGTCATTCCAGACTATTTTGAATATATTCACTTATAAAGGAAACCAGAGAATGCAAACAATACCCTAACCATAATCTCCCAAAAATCTTGCAGAAGATTACCAAGGGAAACATGTTCCAAACTAATATTGAATATATGACCTATCATGTGAAGGAGAATTTTTGCCACTATCTTCATGTATGAAATCTGAAAGGTATTATGATATATTATTTTAAAATTATTAATTCCTTAATATATTATTAATATATTTTTATGCATTTTTCAAGTTGGAGTTGGTGAGTCATGCTCAAAATTTAATAAATATATTTTTGAAAATATGATTTATAAAATAAAAAATATTTGAATATTTTAATATATAAATTAAAACATTTAAGTTTGAAATGCAAATTTTTATGTAAATATAATCTTTTCTTTATACAAAAAACATTGATAAATATGAAGTCTACAAAGAAACTTCTAAATTAAAATAAGTCTTTGGGTTACTTAAGTTTAGAACTGCTCTATACTGTATATTTATCAATCAATAAGTTCTAATTAAAGGAAGGTAATTATATAGAACCAACAATTAACAGTATAGTCAATAATGTAGCTAATTTTCTTTCTCAAACTAGGAATGTATAAGTACATAAAACAAAAATAAATTTTGTAATGATTAGATTACAACTGAATTTTATTGTTCATTAATTGTCCATGACATTCTTGAAAATAATTTGTTCCAGAAGAAAAGATAGTTTCTTTTTCCTTGTATTTATTTCGTGAATTTTGTAAGTGTTTCTAAATGTTAATAACTGCTTTGGGTTCTTTACTTATCCTAAACACACAGCTATTTGGTTTAATTATCTTATAATGTTTCTACCAAGTGATAAGTTCTTTTTTCTGCACATAAATGTAAGAAAATTAAAATCATCAGTTGTTTGTGTTACTTGGACATGTCATAACAAAAATTACTCACATTCTTAGATATTTAGATTTTTACAGTAATTCAGATCTCAAACCTAAACATAAGAATATAAAAGGTATATAAGAAGCTCTCTATGTGCGTACTTCATTTTATTCTAGTGTCATAAACATTCTAGTTTCATGATGTTTCTTTCAGTTGTAAACTCACTTTTGACCATAAAAAGATTTTGTTACTCATTTTTGAAAGTACTTCTATGTCAAACGAATTATTTCAATACTACATACATCTGTTTTGACCTCTCCCCAACAATAACAAGAAATCAGTATATGTATGTAGTAAAAACAGAATAGCTTTACACAAATGACAGGTTAGAAAGGAACACAAATTGATTAAATGTAAAATCAAATATCGACAAACTTGTTTCAAAATAATCTTCTTGCAAAAATCAGATTAATGGAAAAGATGAATTTTATGTGAACATGAGAAATAGATAAATATAATTCAGTATGAAATTAAAATTTTTTTCCTTGTAACTTTAGTCTTTTGCTGAGTTCTATGTGTAGACTCATCCTAAAATTTTCACTTGACATCCAGAAAGATTTATTAATAAATAACTTTCATTAGAGGAAGGAACCCAGTGTACTTTTGTTAATAAACAAATGATTTTTTAATCTACATTACTTCTTTTCTGCATTGTCAATATTTTGTTTTATGAAGTCTTAAGGGTGTAAGTAAAAAAGTAATTTATCAGAGCTAAATCACATGACATCATTTTACTTTTTTCAGAGTCTCTTTATGTTTTATAATTTTTTTTCTTAATTGTTCTTAATTGAAATGTTTAATTACATGTTACAGTTTAATTACTTAACCTGTGAATATCTTTCTTTTCTCTTTCTTTCAAGAATTTCACATATTTTTTGCATGTTATTATTACAAAATCATTTTTATTAATTCCGAGACTCAACTCACATTTTTTTTTAAATAATAACAGTGACATCTATTAAGAAAATGGTACATTAATTGGGTGTAACTACGACCATACACAATAGCTTAACATGGTTAAGAGTATGTTTGTTTTGGGTAAAAACCAAGTCTATTAGAAAAATGCATGTGTAATAAAAATGGTTATTTGTTTCTAAAAGTTTTTTGTTTTTCATCACAGAAAGTCTGCTGATTCCTCTATAATTTCAGACTTAAGTTGATACATAATATTTTCTTGAAACTTAAAGCTAAAATACTGATATTTGTTTTGTTGTTAATGTTTATTGTAAGAGTGATTAGTGATATGAATCAAATATCTTGGAGAAACAAAATTCAATCCAATTTTATATGTAATTAGTTTACATTATTAACCATTTTTAATGTGAAATAAATTGCTGCATTATACAAATGTGCATAAGGCACTATTCACGAACAAATTTTCATTGTTTCTGAAATAAAAAAAAAGAAACAAAAATCTCTTGAAATAAAGTATGTCATGGTTACTGACTACAGGTAAATAAGCTATCTACCATCTCTCTATCTATTTGTTTTACAGGGATTTGGTTCATATATCGAGTGTATGTCTAGAGCTTTCTTGACTGGGCTTGCATCTTTTGCCTTAAGTAAGTAATATTATAGAGCTAGTAATTAAGTGTGTTTTAACACAAAATGTGTGTACCAAAAAGGTGTGAAACACATGTTTTTGTAACTACTGTAGCTGTTTTCTTTTGGACATTTTTTTTAACATTAGTTTTATATGTAACAAAAAATTAGAATACCCAAGGTGGAAAAAAGCTTCCAGTTGAATCAATTTCACCACATTGTTTCTTTCTTTTACCATTAAATCCATGCATTTAGACTACAAATATGGTAAGGGAAATTAAAGGTTGTTACTTATAAGACCTTACAGGCTCTAGTTAGGAATGTAAATATAAGATAAGAGATAAATTCATAAATACACTGCTGCAAAAATTATGGTTTGTAACATCATACCTATGATAAAACAAAACTACTGCTATGAAATAATGTCAATCACCTTCACCCCAATTTGCTGTTAGGAACATTAGGCATTTGATAGTAGGTCTATCATATAATACAGAACTTTCATACAACCTTGCATCAATTATAACTAAAGTTAATTGAATCACAGAGTTTTACCTACTTCAGATTGTCCATGATCAATAGCTTGGTCTTAGAAGACCTATGGGAAGCATTTGGATAATTCCAAATATCCATAACACAAACAAATAGCAATCACTGTCTTTCAGTTTGGACTTACCACAATCATTGGGTATAGGCACCAAGATGTGTGAAGCTTCAACTGGATAACTAACCAGTTTACAGATACACAGTTAGAAACAGATTTTGTAAGGTCAGTCTGTATTCTGGAAGCTTGGTGAGATACACTTCACTTATAGCAAGGCACAAAATAGCTAATTTGTAATAACTTTAAGAACACATCCAGTTAACCAACAGCATATAGAAAATGTATTTTTTACCTTGGCACTTGTATATAATTTTAAAACGATAATTAAATAACATAGAACATTAAAATAGAGACACAAATAAAACTTTTTAAATTTAGGCCAATCTGTGGCCTCTAAAATGTTTACTACATGCTTTGATATTTTTAACTTTATCATCAGAAGTGAACTTGCAAGATGTAGTGTCATATTTATACCTACTTAACTGGGTCATGCAGTCTTTTTATAGGTACAAATATGAAGCTACATCTTGCAAGTTCATTCCTGATGATGATGTGAAAAATGGCAAAACATGTAGTAAACATCTTAGAGGCCACAGATTGGATACACAGCAATGGTGTGAGCAGAAAAAAGAATTGGTAAATGTACCACTGCAGTCCTGCAGAATGGTATCATTAATGACACACTTTAGATACCACATGTTATGACTCTTTGTGCTACTATATGCTGTGGCAATTGGCCCTAACTTCAGACCAGTGGGTGATAACTCCCATCTTATTACAATGAACTGATCGGCACATTGATCAAGTAAAGAGACCTTCATCTCGCAATATTTGTATCACATCAAGTGACTCTAGATTCTAAAAATTGGGCCTGGCATGGCCAGGTGGTTAAGGTACTCAACTCGTAACCTGAGAATTGCAGGTTCGAATCCCTGTCATACCAAACATGCTCACCCTTTCAGCTGTGGGGGTAATATAATGTGCTGGTGAATCCAACTATTCATTGGTAAAAGAGTAGTCCAAGATTTGGCAATGGGTAATGATGACTAGCTGTCTTCCCTCTAGTTTTACACTGCTAAATTAGAGATGGCTAACGCAGATAGCCCTCATGTAGCTTTGCGTGAAATTCAAAACAAACCAAACCACTAAAAATGGCTTGAAATCAGCTCTTTAAGAGGAGTTATTGAGTATATCTCAGAATATTATCAATGCTTAAATCATGAAACAATATGTGCTAGACTCTATGTGACCACTATACTCCATACTGAAGTGATATGTCTAGAACTGTAAAACATGTAAAACTACATCTGCTAAATGTTTCTTTATTGGCATAAGCTTATTGACCAAAGTACCTGCATTTCATATAATGTGAACATTCACCAGGAGACTTATTTTGATAAAAAGTTGACTGAAAAGGGGGGTGACTGATATTATTTTACGATTGTGGTTTTCCTTTTCCATAACTAGTTTTTCAAATTATGATTATTTTTTGCTATTAGCAGTATGTTTTTAGTTTAATAGTTAATATTTCTTGCTTTTTAAAAAAACTTAAGCACCTTGTAGGATGTTGTGTTAACTTTTTGAACTCTTTTTCTATCATAATAAATAGGATATTAACTTCATAATTTGGTGGAAATGGCTCTGGTAAGAGCCACTATTATAATTTGTCTGTGCAAGACATTTCTATCATAATAAATAGGATATTAACTTCATAATATGGTGGAAATGGCTCTGGTAAGAGCCACTATTATAATTTGTCTGTGTAAGACATTTCTATCATAATAAATAGGATATTAACTTCATAATATGGTGGAAATGGCTCTGGTAAGAGCCACTATTATAATTTGTCTGTGTAAGACATTTCTATCATAATAAATAGGATATTAACTTCATAATATGGTGGAAATGGCTCTGGTAAGAGCCACTATTATAATTTGTCTGTGCAAGACACAAGCTTTGGTACCATACTGAAACACTTAAAACTTGTTTTACTTTGAATATAGAGTATTTGCTAAGATGTGATTCCAGTCAAGTATTCAGAATAGTGTAGGGGTTTGTACAAATTACATATTATCATTCTAACTGGATTCTGTAAAGAAAAGTATTACTTCTCCATTTTGTACAATTAAATTTTGGAATGGTTTTCAAAGAGAGCTTGTTGTAACTTGGGTTCTTTTAAAAGGTGTCTCACAGGTTTTAAAAAGTGTCTTGAAGAAGTTTATGTAAGTTGGTGGTTTCTTTCAGATGGAAAATAGTTGGCATCAGTGAACCATCTGCTCCTCTCATTTCATGTATATCTTGTAATTCTTGGAGATAAACAGCAAAGTATGATTTTATTTTAATGAACTTTTTAAAATGTACAGTGACAGGGTGAAATACACAGAGTAATGTTATGTACATTTTTATTTGCAAGGGTACATGTTTTGGAGACAAGTGTTGCTGGTGAAACTGTTATTTCATTGCCTAATAAAGTGTATGATGATGCCTAGACATAGGTACTTTACCAGGAATGTCTTTAAAATATTACAAACATGAGGGACTGAAATATCTGAAAGTACTTTGAAATTCTTCCTTAACAAAGTTATTAATTACCAGAAAAATATATTAAATATATATGTTCACTCTATGTTCATTAATAAATTGTGTCTTTTAGTAGTTTTTAAGGTTTTCACTTTAGAAGTGAAGTTGACTACTCTGTAATATTCATAATATCAGTTCTGACTGGATACATTGTGATTGATACTTCCCTGCTTTGGTGGTTTTTTGTGGTCAGTTCTGTTTTTCACTGGCAAATTAATATCTCCAATAAACTGGACCTATGTGACGTACAGTATGTCATGTTCCTTATATTAATCCAACCAGCTTATAGGTCCTACCAGGAAAAATCTTACCAAAATTGAACAAACCAGCAGCTAATAAAATAAATCATGAATTTGTTAGTGCAAGTTATGTTTTTACACTAGTTCTTTTTTTTAATTTTAAATGTTTAATTAATTAGTTTATGTATAATGTGTATTTGTGATTATTTGTTAAACCTGTTATAATGAAATATTTTACAGCTGTCTCAGCAACATATATTGGACAAACCCTGTTAAAGAAACATCTTCCATACAGTCAAAAGTACTTTCTTCTGGCTCCTGTAACCTTGGGAGTGACAGTAGCATGGACAGTCACAGCTCGGAAGACAAGAAACTGTCAGGCTGCCTGGATGTCCATAGAAGAAAAAAACACTTTTTTATCTGACCAAAATAATAACTAGGATGAAAGTCGTGCACCTTATGTACGTACGTACCTAACCACCTGACTTTGTTAGCCAGAACAAGAAGTGTCAGGTTTAACTTCAGTTTTAAAGCATGTAAAATGCCTTATGTATAACCTGATGCTAAGTCCTAGTTCTTGTAATTTGGAAAGAAAATAAAGACCCCACTTAGTGCTGCTCAGCTTTAAGCTGATTCATTATAGAGCTTGTCTCCTTGAAAGTTTTGTTGTTTTTTTCACAAGTGGTAAAAAAAAAATTATGAAAATCGATAACTCTTTTTTTAAGTGTTACTTTTCGTACTAATAGTAGTAGTGCACTAAATTTTTATTTAATAAAATAATGAAACAAAGGAATAATAATATAATAATATGCAAAAAGCAAACAATGTCCCATAACTGTCACAATTTTCTGTCATTTATAATGGTATAACATGAGCCATTAAAATGTCATCCTTCTACACAATATCTTAGGAAGCAATATACAAACCTCTGTATAGAAAACAACATAGTATGATACATCGTTTGATTAATGAAAACCTTGCCTGTCTATTGGTTATAACTAATATAGTCATAAACATAAAAGAGAACTATTTGTATTGGAAAATCCTGACACTAACAAGTGGGCATGGCAGGAGAGTTCTATGTCCAAACAAGATTGAAGACTATTGAAAAATGTTCTAATTTCCAGTGATGACAATATTATAGTGAGTAACTTACCTTAAATTTCATACTTACTGGAGATATGATGAATAAAGTAAAGATGGGATGCTTAGAGAAACAATGTCACAATTCTCCCAGTTGAAGAAATTCAGGCGTTTGTTTTAATGCTGCAACTCTAGTGCACTTCATTATAAATTGTGCCCACTGCTAAACAGGTGCCTGTACTGTGGTCTTCCTTTGTTTACACATTCTTGCCAAATATTTTGAACATTATTAACTCAAAATGACAGGCATGCAAGTGATCCTGAAATGAATGTGCCAAAATTATTAAGAAAAATCATGCATTTAGATGTGAAAATAGAGTTGTTACAACAGATTGTTGCAGGTGAGCAACAGTCGGATGTGGCTTGTCCTTTAAAGTTGGCTCCGTCGACCATCAGAACAACTTCAAAAAACAGTGACAAGATAAAAGCTTCTTCTAAGACCACCACTTCATTAATAGCAACAGAGTTAACTCAGTAAAAAAGAATTCTGTTGGAGAAGATGGAAAGTAAGTTAAGCACATGGGTGGAAGATCAAACGCTGCACCACTTAAGTCAGTTCATCATCATGGAAAAAGTATGGAGCATCTTTACCCATTTGCAAGAACAGAAAGATGAGATATCAAAGACAGAGATATTCACTACCAGCCAAGACTGGTTTGAACAGCTTTTACATGACAAAGTAATCTTAAAACATCCATGTCAATGGAGAAGCTGCGAGTGCAGATGAAAAGGCAACCCAAAAATTACCTGGCAAGCTAAAAGCCATAAATAGGTGTGGAAAATTACCTTCCCCATCTTGTATTTGGTGTGGATGAAACAGGCATTTTTTTTGAAAGAGAATGCCTTCTTACACTTTCTTCTCCTAAGAAGAGAACCATGCATCAGGTTTCAAGGCTGCCATAACCCATCTTGTGTTTCTTCTGGGGAGTAATGCTTCAGGTGACTTCAAGCATGGGTTTCAGCTTGATTTTCACTCTACAGGCAGATGCACCTTAAAATATCCCTCTGCCTGTAGAGTGAAAATCAATAAAGAGGGTCTGGGCTACAGTTGACATATGCCAGCAGTGGATTATATCATATTTTTCTCAGCAGTGAAGCATTTCTGTAAGGAAAATGGTCTCCAACCAAGAGCACTGTTGGTGATTGATGATGCTCCATACCACCTAGAGAACCTTTGAAATCTTCAGGGTTGTCTGCTTATAGAAGTAGTATCTTCCAACTTAAACTGTTTCCATTCTGTAACCCATAGATAAAGGAGTCATATCCAGTTTCAAGGTTTATTACTTTTGCCAAACATCCAAAGAGATGATTGAGGAGACCGACAGAGAGGATACTCAAACAATTAGCAAATCTTGGATGAAATACAATGTCATGAAGGCTATTCATAATATCAAGGAATCCTGGAATGAAGTCACCAGCACATATATGAATGATGTATGGGCAGAGGCATCCAACAGCTCTGGGGTCTGAGAAAGAGGAGCAAATGACCTAAAGTGGCATCATATAGCTGGCCAACCAAGCATGAATGGATGTGTAGGGTCTACTTATGTCACATGGGAAGAACTGGAAGAGGCAAGTGAACCTGAAGGAAATCCAGAAGAAACAGTCCTTGCCATAGCATTTTTGAAGAAAGTATCAAACAGATGACCCATGTAAAAGACCAATATGGGAAAAATGACCCAGAGTGAGAATGCAGCACCAATGCAAAGACAATAATGCTTAGTGACATTGCTTGTTACAAAGGAATACTCTGTGAGAGGCAACACCAAGCAATACAGTTAACCCTCCAAACTTTCTTTAAGAAGGAGTCGTCACAGCCTGGCCCTTCCAATATGCAAACTGTCGTATACTACTGTGCAAGTTACAGGTGAGTATTCCACATTTACTTGTTTTCTTTATTTCATTATTTTGCATGTATTTAATATGTGGCCCTCTAGTGGCACAGTGGTATTTCTGTGGACTTTACTATTAGAAACTCAGCTTTGATACTCATGTTGGGCAGAGCACAAATAGCCTTTTCTGCAGATTTGCACTTCACAACAACTACAACTTAATGCATGCCAATAAATGATGCATGCTCTTTGGAATTGGATGGAGCAGCCTAGTAACCAGTGGTGTCACACTTGCACTTCTTGTTTTCTTTTGATTTAAACAATTTTATTGTCACAATCCTTGTATCTTTATTATGTACAAATCATATTGCATGCCATAAATACTGAAGCATTTACATGTAGTAGCAGGTTAGCACAGCACTAACTTGAATGGTTTAGTCCTAGGTTAGCACAGCATTGACTTGAATGGTTTAGACCTAGGTTAGCATGGCACTGACTTGAATGGTTTAGACCTATGCAACTACTCGCTCCTCTGCCTCCTTACTTCATATTTAATCAGTATTAGAACATTTTTACAGTAACATGATGTTTAGGTTCATATAAATAATGTAGTTATTGAAAAATGTCTAAGATAAAACTCATCTGAATTAAGCTGTTCACTTGTGCCTAGCAAAGCTGCAGTAAGTTTTACCATAGAAACCAGCTCTACTGTCCAACCTCATATCACCATCTTTGTTATCATTATAGGTTGTTCTTCTTTTCTCTCAGTGATGCAAAGAGCCAAATGATGTCCACTGTCATGCCTTCCTCAGGCTGGTGCCAGTTCATGAATCAATGCCAGTTTGATGTTTCTTTGTTTTCTATGATTGTTTATATTCTGTAACAATAGATGTTCACAGGTAAAAAAATAATGTCTTCAATTAGGTATCTTCATATATGTAATGTTAAAATGACTGTTTAGAGCTGATTCATGTAGAGCTTTGTTCTCAGACACTCTTCCTCCATGCTAAATGTTGTATTAATGTAATTTAATCTGTTTCTTTGTTGTTGTTCTTTTTCATTTAGAGCTTAGAATCAAGTTCAAAACCTTTTAGTAAAACAATAAAAACAAATTTTGATAAATGAAAGACTTTGTCATTAATGTCTTTGGTTTCCACATGAAAATACCTGCTATTTAATAGCACCAACCTCCCTATTTCAGAAAAGCTAATAATGATTACTGGTCACCATTGTCTGCTCTCATCAGTTATTTTAAAATAATTCCTTGTTCTGAAGAGTTACAAAAGAAAGTACAGTTTTACATAAAAATCACTTAAGAGTTTTCTGAATATGTGGAGTACATCACTTAACATTCTAGACAGAAATATTTTAAAAGATTATGGTGTTATTGATGCCTAGTTAGTTCTTCAATGTCGTTCAACATGAAGACATTCATATTCAACTAAATAATGTAGAAATATCTCTCTGAAAGATTGATCAACTTTCTGTGGAAATATAATTCTATTAAGTTTGTAATACACAGCTCAGAAAATATTTCCAAAATAGAAAAATTGTTAAAATGGATAATATTGACTCACTCTTTGATTCTTAAGTGTGTAAGTAAACTAGAACAATAGGGAAGTTTCTCAAAGTGTAAAACCATTAAATGTATTCCTAAGGTCTTTTCACAGCAAAATATTAGCTTTGAATTCAGTGTAATTTGAAATTTTCATCTGTGGGATTTTGAAAAGGAGAGGTCTAGCTTTTGAAAGAGAAGATACATATATGGGCATAGCTATAATGATATATGTAATAATGTTAATGTATTATATTGTGTTATAAACAATTACAATGAAAGATATGCCATTTCAATTCTCACTAATGGTATGAAACAATTATTGCTTATTTTATATATATATTATAACCACAAAATATTCAAGCCATAAACCAAAACACATTAATATTTGTTTTAAATATGCTGCACATTTAAAAACAAAACCTTGTATACACTTTATAATCCCGCATTGTAGCTTGTACCCCAGGATCACCCCTTTTTTTTAAATGTGCATCACATTTTAAAAAGAATTTGTTTATTAATTTCATGTTTATAATACAATTAATCAGAGGTTGAGATTTGCTGCTTTTAATGCAGTCCTTCCTCACAATTTTGTTTATTCATTTAGCTTCATTTAGATATAAATTATTTAATTTCACTAATATATATATATATTAATTCAAGGTTGTTCAGCTTAAATGATCAGTGTTATTACTTACAAAAATAATCAAATTAGTGTTTGGAATTATTCCAACTATACAAGTCTTGTGTGTGAATAATCAAATAGTTCTCAAAATTTTCATAATTTTTACACATTAAAAGCATAATCCATGATTGAAAAAGTATGTTTTTAAGAACCCCCATTTCTCAGTCAGTATTCCATTTAAAACATTACACCAATAAAGACAATCCAACCCTTATGTTCAGTCCTAGTGAATATAGCATTCTTTTGAGGAGAATAGTTTTATTTAGAAATTGTTTGCTGTTATAAATAAATGATTGCTGCACATACCATAGTTATCTTTTAAATTGTTTGAGTCTTGAATACTAAGTGTAAATATTTTATGGATTTTTGTTTGTGGTGCTAATCAATAGATAGCACAACATTTCATAAGCCTCAATCACCACTTCTGACAGTTTTTAAATCAACACAACAGATGGCACAACCAGTGATATCTCAATTTAAGATGCATAAATGCAACAAAATGATTAATATTATTATTTTTATTTAGTATAGAATAACATTACAAGCTGATTTTAGTATTAAAAATTTAAAACTGTGGTTTGTAAAAACACATTTTACACATAAATCTTAACCCAAAAAATGCAGGCACTTGGCATAAAGACCAATCATGGAATAATAATGTATAGACTTTGAGCAGGGCACACCTATGTTCTATCTTATCAATGATATCTTGGTGCAGTTCAGGGTACAACATTTACTTTTGCATTAATGTTAAATAATACTGCCGAAGTTCAAAACACAACCTTACTCATTTTTCTAAACAAAATGGCATTGGTCATGCTACATGCCATAACCAGTGTACACTTTTCAAAATGGCTCTGTATTTTAATAAATTAAACTTGTTTCACCTACAAAACTGTCACACCTAATCATTTTTATATTTATACAAAACATTACAGTAGTGAAATCATGGCAACTTAAATTAATAAAGAATGATTTGCGTACACACAACAATTTGACTCCAAATTTCAAACAAAATTTCATTTGGTAAGAACCTAGTGGAATTCTAAATATTTTCTCTGCAATTTAGAATATGTACCTTACCATTCCAACAAAGACATTCAAGTTATGTTAGTCATAAGAATTGACAAGTGAGGAATGCATATTTAAAAATACAAGTGTATCTAAGTAATCTGTAGTGATTCTATTTTCTTTTTAGGGTAATAAGACGTAACAATCCCAATAAAGATAATTAACAACATTAATACACAAATACTAGTGGCTACAAACTGATGCAAGCTACACATAACTATTAATGAAAATAAATTACATTTACTTCTATTTTTCACTGGCATCATAAGTATTGTCTACAAATGGCACACACACACAAGAGAAAATTAAAAACCAGTAAATACCAAACTATAGATCGAATTATCTCACTTCAGCCTTGAAAACCTGCTACAATTACCAATTTTGCAGTCATATTCTTGTAGAAGTGAAATGTTGAAGTAAACTAGTCTCTTTATTTTTTGCTATATATATAGCTGTTTTTAATAATGTAAATGTCAAATTAAAATCATAGATACATTTTGTCTGAAACATGTAATGCACTACAACCCAAGTTTAATACAATAGTGTATTGGGAAATCAAAAACTGCTGAACTAATACCTCAAACTTATACAAATAACTTATTGCTATGGTAACTACTGCAATAATCATGTGGACCACATGTGCACATTAATGCAATAAAATTACAATATTTTAAATAGTGAAAGCAAATACAAAAATTGCTGAGTCAGCAAAACCCATCAATATGATATTTCTTGAAAGTTTTCAAGTAGATGAAATGTAAGTCAGGTATGTAACTGTTCATAAAAATCTCCACACTTACACTAACAGTCCTTAATTTTGAACTAATACATTTAATGTTAAGCACCTGGTCAACATCACCCAGCACCAATTTTAAGGCTACTCTGACTGAATAATAGGAATTGTTGTCACTTTACAAAATACCCATAGCTAAACACAACTTTTTTTCTGACAGCAGGATACAAACCAGTCTGGTGGTATACTAATCAACAGGTCATACCTGGTTTGTGCTTTTATACAATCAGTACACCTTTCTCGAAGACAGAAGAGATTTTAAAATAATTATTACATCATTAACATACAAAATACCACTCAAATGAGCTCTAACATCCAAATTTTGACTGATCTTGTCTATATTTCTAATACTTATCATTCAGTTATTTTAACAATGTGGTGAGAAATCATCAGCAAACAAGTTTTGTTTCCATAACATCTTCTCATGTCTAATTTAAATACAAAACCTTTCCTTTGAAAGTACTTTAAACTTTTCTAGAACTATCAAACAATATTTTGATAATTTTTGTGATAACTAATTTGTTATTACCAGGTGCATACAAATCTCAGGTACATCTTCAAATCATTATGTGTAGACCATCCCAACAACATTTCATACCATTATTATTCTGTTCCTTTTATGTTTCAGTGTTTCTAGTTACAAAAATTGTTCAGAACTAAAGGGATTTCTTTCCCAGGTGCTTGACATGAATAAAATGTGGCAATTATGTTTAATAAGTTACTATCAATCCACTGCTGATGAAATGATATATTAAGTATTTCATGATATGAAGAATACAACACAACTGAAAATGGTAACTGACTGGCATTTCTTTTAAACATGATGGTATTATTATGTTAGAATGGATACCCCTTCTCTGTCCTAACATTTACTTGAAATCTGAAAAAAGAAAAATACTATTAAAAAAAGTTAGACTTTTGAAGAGAAATTAGTTTTTTTTAATATAAGAATGTTTAGTTGCAACCATTTTAAGTTATACGGTTAATTATTCTATGAAAGTTGTTTTGTTTTTTTTTTAAGGAGAAAGTAAGTACATTACTGAATGACCATCCAGAGGACTCAAAGGTGACCCAAGAGAGGAAAAAACGAAGAACAACGACCCTCAGGGAAACAGGATGCCGCAGCGATTGAAAAGTCGGTAATGAACAGAATTTTGGGGTGATCTAGTGAGAAAAGAAAAGAAAAGGACAGATAGAGAGACAGGAGTAGTAGTTTCGCTCACGCGAAAGGTTGGATGATGTTGGAGTAATAAATAATTGGTTGTTATTTGTTTTGTTTTTATATAACCTCACGTACTGCGACTCTTAACGGCTGATGAGTAGGTAAAAGTTTCGGAACATTAAATGATGGCAGCATAAGAACTTATTATGGCAGTGGAGTTGACGAGTTGTTTCTCTCTTGTCCATCACAGATAGCCTCTTCAGAAGATTTAACTTTATCTAGCAAAACCACAGACTAAAATATGGTTATGAATATCGTAGTTCATCTCACAGCGTCAGTTCTACTTACCAAAAACTATTCATTGGACATTCATATCCAAACGTCCTGCTTCAATCGAACAAACCTGATTTTTCACCCATTTAACCAGACTTCCCTCCATCAGAGTTTCTTCTGGCTTCGGCCTGCCCAGGTGTGGTTCATCATTTTTTGGATATCAGTGATAGGAAAAACGACTTATTAAGTCGGATTTTTCACCTATTTAACATTTGAGAAAGATTGAGGTAGTTTTGGGCTCAAGGCTTTTAATTATTCCCTTTACCGTATAAGACCAGCTTACCTTCGCAAAAAAAGTAACTGCGTCCTCTATATTTATTTTTCTAGCCGATAATTCTTAAATTTGTCAGGCTCTTCAGATCACTTTTGCTTTTCTCCCCACATCCAGATGGTTGGGGTGCTCACTTCGAATCTGAGAGTTGCGGGTTTCACATCCCTGTCCCATCAAACATACTCGTTCTTTCAGCTGCGGGAGTGTTATTATGTGATGGTCAATTCCACTATTTCCTGGCAAAAGAGTACCCCAAGAGTTAGCGATGACTTACACTACTAAATTAGGGACGGTTTAAAATCCCTCCCCAATTCTGGGGGTTTAATTTTCCCATTGCATACTACACTTTTTTTTTTCCTGTATAAACTAGACACCCATTATGAATGTAACTAATATCTTGGCTGCTTTTAGTGAAGTCAACACAACTTATACACAAAGAGCTACAGAGTTCTACGTTCTTGAAACTCGCGAGTTAAGATGAGGTCTGAGTATGTATGACGTGAGATTTTTTAGAAAAGTAAATAATAAAAAAAATGTGAAGTATCCACGAGTGGGTGACGAAGAAAGCCCGTTTCGAAACCCTTTTACCATCACATTATAACACACCCACGGCTGAAAGGGCGAGCATGTTTGATGTGACGGAAATTAGAACCCGTGACCCTCGGATTACGAGTCGAATGCCATAACTATCTGGCCATGCCGGGTCATACTCTTCATTAAAAAAAAAAAAAAAAAGTGTCATGAACACAACACTCAACTTGAAGATCAACACACACACAAAAAAAAAAACATTTCATCCGGGAATTTACGTCATACCTCAAATCCAGTTTTTCATGAATTACCTTACTGAAATAAAGATAGCTGATAAATGATTTAAAAATATCTTCCGTAAATTATAAAATTTTGTTTATATAGGAAGCGATATAAACACTGGCATCGAAGCTGGAGTCGTTATAGCAGTAATGGCTGGGGTTCAAACTCTGGTGAGCACAGCACAGACAGCTTCACAATTATATTTTAGACATTAGTGCCTCAACACAAAAACAAAATCCCTAAAGAACTTGCATTTTATGCACTAATACTTAAAAATGATACTGCAGTTTTTTCAGATAATCGAAAACCAAACTATTTTTCCCCCTTTTGTTTATTAAACTGACAATATTTTAGATTTACAAGATCCAAAGATACTTCAGCATACTAAATGAACAAATGTCTATTCGTAATTCACCAGAAGGCTTGTAATTCAAATTTCTTAGGCCTACTTGCTCCCGAAAGTGATTCACTTTTGAAACTGTCAACTTTTCGGTCCTGTAAAGGCACCAGGATTTGTGTCTCGCACTTTGGCACTTTTTTGGGGGAAGGAATTGGGAAGACTATTTCTTAACTATAACCTTCACTTTCTTAGTGGAGAGCGTTTCGGTTAAGACCAACATAAATAGCATCGAAATGTTTTAGGTCTTCTCGCTGTATTGATAAAATAACCAGATACACACTCCTCCATTCACTGCAAACGTTTTACTTTACCAGTCCGTTAGACTCAGCAGATAGCCCGATGTGACTTTGCTGTATATAAAAACTACTAGTCATCATACAGGTTAGCCCGCAAGTCCCTACACATCCATGTTATATTCAGTTACGCACGTATTATAATTTTTTTCAGAGAAATATGGCCGGTGTAAGCCCATTTACACTTGAAAATGTCTCGCAGAACATGGCGTCGCATATTATGCAGCGAGAATGAGGGACAGCACACAGATACAAGATATGTGAATGGGTAGGGACTTACGGGCCACCCTGTAGTTTTCCATCATATGCGGGACATGTTTCACTGACACAATGGCGTAGGTCTAAAACCATTTCGTCACACATGCTTGTAAAAAGACATCTAATTTTCATTTTTAACAGTAATGTATTCGTCGTAATGCTGTTAAAACAGAATACACATTTAGAAGTACTTACCTTTGTTCTTGTCATAAATGTAAGGGCCTTTGAAACTGGAACCACCGACTAGAATTTTCAATAATTTATAGCCCATAAGCCTAGTGGCAACTAACCATGTTTCATTTGAGGCGTAGTTGTTTTCGCAGTGTCAATGTAATTCTTCGCTGCAATTGGTTTCATTTTGTTGAGCGTGCATTATAATTGTTTATACAATACAGTTTGTATCAGATTAATAAACGTAGGGCGATAACTTATTTTGATCCATCATGACTTACGTGATACAATAAAATGAAATTTATGGTCCTTTACAAGCTAGTAACGAATTTCAGGAACCGTACGAGAATTTCATGTTAGGATCACAATCGAGGTTCACGTTCTGGTGGGCATACAGATAATGTAAATTAAGGTCTCAGATACGGAACTTTACGGTGTCGTACCTGCAAGTTACACGCACATCGTATGGTGCCTTGTTCAGTACTGCACTGTAGTATACATACTATGGGTCTTGAACCATACTATGGGTATGTATATTCATCGCACCTAATGCATGAAATCGTGTGTGCAAGATCCTAGCTTTGAACCAGCATTATATTACAAAGTTTTGCCATGGTTATCAAATATAAAAGAGGGGAACACAGCTTGTCAGTCGAAATATTTCATTTTCCGTTTCACTTACCATGCCACCCCCCAGCCAGTAATATTTAAGTTATAGTTCCTACAGTTTTCTTCCCTTAATTTGAAAAACTAGATTCGCTACTTTTATTTTCATCCTAAAAACACATTTAGATAAACTTTTTCACTTCGTATTACAGAGTTGGTTTTTTCACGTATTAAAGACCAACTAAAAAGGGGAAACTTGAACTGGCTCCTACCGGTTTTCCAACGTTTTTTCAATTTACTAATTTCAAAATACATTGAAACCAAGGCCTTGAAATCAAGTGGCGAAATTTGCATGCACAGAAAACGTACTCACTAAACAGTCTACCCTCGCACACATATTGCCGATGCTTAGCGTGTGCTACGCCCCAGATCGGGTACAAAATACTCACTGTAGATAAAGAACAATACAATAAATGATACTAATAATTCAATACGTAAGTTGCATGCAAAGAAACGTACAATCGAGTACTCGTTGTAGTTGTCTTGAACCCAGACACTGCATGTCCTTTCTCAGGTTGTTTACAATGTATTAACTGGATGTAGTTTTATTAATTATTTAATGGAAAATTATAGGTTGATAATACAAACGATAGGAACTCTGAAAAACTTAAGTGTCCAATGTACAAATATCTTCTAATCAGTTTAGTACAAATTCGAATAGAAACTAAAGTCCAACGTTTGTTTTTATTTAAAAAACTCCCGTAGTGACGAAAGACTATTAGTTAATAAAATCATTATGACTTTTCCCATTGTTCATGTAATTCCAAAGAAACATGACAAAGTATCTTACTATCCAGTTTTTATTTACTTGAGACTGCTAAAACTATTAGATGTAAGAGAACAAAATGTTTATTTACAGATTCTCACTCTTTACACCAGAGAAAAAAAAACAAACCAATATCCAGGAAAATTTATTTTATTTTATGCAAATGTGAAGAACTATACATAAATAAATTTACATCAATATAAATTTATACTAAAAACAATTATTTTCATTAAAAAGTTATCAACTCTTATGTAAATAATAAACAATCGTCTAACAGAATTTCTCTTTGAGTTTGATTGTCTATTTAAAAAACTTCGTACAAATCTACAAAGCTAATATCTACGTATAGAGCTGTCACTGTCCTTGATACTAACTAGAAGGCAAACAGTCAACAGAGCTGTCACTGTCCTTAGTTTTAGTTTTTTTAAAAGTCAGAAAAAGTACATTAAAGTAAGACTAAACTGGTTTATTACATCAGGTTGATTACACTGACTATTATAATACCCAACGTTAATATCTTTCAATCACACCACACATTTTTGGTTAATGATTTTAATATATATGTATTAAAAGAATCATCCATATACATCTGTCATTCCCACAGCACGACCATTTCTTCTGGGAACCATTCTCTGAAAGAAACAAAGAAAAGTTGAAAAACAAGTAACAAACTAAAGAGAGAGAAAATTAAATATCTAACAGCATCAGATCTTTATAGTTTTCATCTTCACTTCAGAGAGATTCCCACAAATTTATCATCCAGTGCAATGATTGAAGTTCACATTTTTCATAATTTCAAATTGTTTTGGTTCCCACTTGTTTTAAATGTTAAAAGCAGTAAAAACTAAGGAACATCAAAATTCAGAACACAAAGACAAGTAATATTTGTTGATTTATCTTTTACCAGATGCTTAAGACTTTATATTTGGGCACTGTCACTTCTGAGTTTAGTGAAACCTAGTTCAGAACACACTCAATCCAACCCAAAGAATTAAATGCTCCCCATCAGTATCACATTTCAATCTGTTAGACAAAACCCTTAATGGCCAACAGAATGAAATGTGATAGTGATGGGCATTTAATCCTTTGGGTCAGATCGAGTTTGTTCTGAACAAGGTTCCACTAATTCAGGATGAGAGAACAACTTATGGCCAAGTTAGTTGCCACACATAACTAAGCAACAATGGATGCTACTAGCATACATCTTAATACTAAGGAAGTTTCAAAGTCCTTTTACCTTGGATAAGATTTTCAGTTTTCCTACAATACCTGAAAAAGAAATACAATATTAGAAGACTTTCATGGAAACTTGAGTTAAATTATCTTACACAATGACCTCAGATATTATTTGGTGAATGGAAATCATCACTCAAAAGTCAAGAGTAGCAAATACAGAGTCATACTTGGTCAAAGAACAGTCAACTTTATCTACCAACACCTAGAAATGTGACACTATTCCTCTTATTTATAATTTTAAAATACCAGATATTTGCAGCAACAAATTAAGTTCCATTGTATTGATAGCATGTTCTGCTTGCCATTAAAACCAAGTATGAAGATAGAAAACCATGCTGTCAAACAAGTAATCAGAGAAACTTCAACATGCCAACTACTTCAGTTTCCAAAGTGGGCTAGAAAACAGGATATTTACACCACTAGTAGCTCTAGAATAAGAATATCCAAGTTGCAAGTTAGCATTTCATTTAATTTTTACCTTAACAAGATTCAACATCAGGTAACAGGTTCCACAGAAAGTTGTATACTTTCAGGAAATCCCAACTTTTGATTCCAAGATAAAATGTTAGTGGACACTAAAAGAAAACTACTAGAAGACTGTAAAAACTTACATTGCTTAAGGTAAAATGTACTCGTGTCACTGTTCTCCAGCAGAACCCTAAACCAAGAAAAAAAAAAAACAGTTATTAGAATAAAACGTTAATTTATAAATCTTCAGTTGATGATGTAAGCACATAAATCAGAACTTATGCATCGTCACCAACATCAGTGAGAGAGTTCAAAGAAATCATCACATTATGCTCAGGTTAATATACAAATTGTGCATTAGATAACCAAAACTTGGTGTTAGGAAAAAAAAGTGATTGATCAACTGGATGTTAAAAGTTCATGATTAAACCACAACTAAAAGTAATGTTACTTTTCATGAACAGATTTTCATTCCTACATGTGGATTACATTCGTTTTTCCTTAATAAACAAACATGGTTAAAAGAAAATTCATTAGGTAAGTCTTACTACCAGTAAACATTTGTGGAAAAAAAATTAATTACTTGGGGTAAGATGTTCTGCATTGGTTTAGCTTCCAAACCTATTAATTCAAGAACAATTCTGTTTCAAAGAATTCTGAAAATTTGGGCAGTTTATAATATACATAAAACATGTAAAAACATCTATTTTACTTTATTAAAAGTACTATACAGTAAAACAAACCTGTCAAAAATCGATGAAATTTATCTGCAGTCCAATGCTATTGTTCAAGCCATTACCTAAATGGTAAAAGAAAAGACCATATTAAAGCTCGACTACTATCGCAATGTGTAAACAAAAACCAATAGAAGACCTCAGAAAGAAATCAGTGGAATTGGGCATCAACATAAAAAACCTTCAGAATGGTGCATGAATCATCTTTGATCTTTTTTATTTAAAACTTTCAAAATTAAAGGAGTTGGCCTTCAATAAAACTCTTGAAACTGAAATAGGTGAATGATTATTGTAATAAGTAATTAAAAAACACCAACACTACATACAGCATCATCTCAATGAAATTTTAAAACTAAATCATGTCATGTAAACAGCTCAACTGGCAGGTTTGGAGCTAAGTCAATAATGTATAATGACCTCCCCCTCCTAAACAATTTCTGAAAAAGATTAAAATTTATTCCAGGTGATTGTATTTATTATGTCACTTATAAAACAAATTCTACAGAATATACAAAACCAGAAATTTAGGAAGTATTTCATAAACTGATCAGCCAGATAAACAAAAATCAATTTTAAAAAAGTTTGTAAAAAAATATTTACAACTTCACTGTCAGGTCTACTTACAAGAATGTATTTTTGATGGCTTCAATGAGGACATTCAAGATTTAAGTACACTGAAAATATTAAATAAAAGGGTCAGACACTACTTTAATTTGTTTTTCACACTTTTTACAGTTGCATAAGCAGTCAGGAAGAGAGAGTTCAATTGAAATCACCATCAATCATTATATCCCTTCTTGTCATCACATGCAGTTTTAACCTCTTTCTGGATAGGTCAGGGCTCACAGGTCATGTCATTGTTGCCTCAATGCTATTGAACTGTTTCATGAATATCAGTAAGTCTGGTACAAAACTATATATAATTTAAAAGTTCAGTATTATACATTAGTTAATGTCTTAAATATTTTTTGCAAGTCATGTGGTATGTTGAATGTAGCACAGGTTGAAATTAAATGTTTGTGACAAAATATTAGACATGTAGAGTAGGAACCAACATCAACAAGCAAGCTGGAGTACAACAAAAACCTTCCATGTTTTTCAATTTGTTGAAATTGTTAACAAATTAGTCAAGATGGATTTGTAAAAACAGACAAGAATCAGTAACAATTTCACATTTCTAGATAATGTTACTCAAACGGGGTTGATATTCAGGTAATACCAGTCATAACCAAAACAGGTATAAGTTAGTAATACAATACTCCAAGAAACAGGTCTACACTTAAATTAACAAGAAGTTCAGAATCTTCAAATATCTCAGTCCATTTTCTTAAAACTAAACCTCATATAACTTGTACAACTAACTAGTTTTTTTTTTTAACACCATGTTCACATTTCACAAGAACTTAGTGTAACATGCAAAGTTTACAACATTATAACTGGTTTTTGTTAATAACCATTTTGTAAAAAATCACTATAGGTTATAGCATTAGTTTAACATTCACAAACAGAAGTACTGAAAGCAACTAACCTTTCAAACATCCATGGCAAAAACAGCAACAAGCCACCATGCAATCTGCAAGTGTTACATTATGAAAATATATAATATCAAATATATTATTTCAAGCACTCACAAACACAGTCTAAGTAAGTGTCAGCTAGAGCTAATACATTGAGTAACATCATCACATCAGAGACAGAGCAATGTTGTAATCATTCACTATTTCTGAAAAACTATGCTTTAAAGATGTTAATTTCACTTCACATGCACAACCAATATAAATTATTTATCCTACCTGTGTCAATTCTTCTAGCCCTCATCTTGGCATCTGAAAAAGTAAATACACATTAAAAAAAAAATCTTAAACAGAACATGCACTTGCAGTCATCCTCCCCTTCTCAGAGATCTTGGTGAAAACATTCTCACAATATATATCAAATAATATTCATCATCACAGAAGTTGGCTAGTTAAAAATCCATCACCTTGTCTGTATTTAAACAAGCATCAACATTAAGTTTATTAACCCTAACAGGTGACATTCTAGCAATCTGATTATTTTGTATGCAGAATTAAAACTCCAAGAAACTTACCATAACAGTTACTTGAAAGCCATTGTCCATAATCAATCTGAATAAACAATAGCACTAATGATTATAATATAATAGCAATGTAACTTTACAATACATATTAATAAATGCATCAGGTAAGATAATGTAACAGCATACATTTTTCAGATGAACTATGCTTTAATCACATGCAAATTTCATTTTATAAACAATTTTAAGTACACCTGCAATAGTAACTCCCCTTCATTCAATATTTTAATTTTTCATTATCCAAATCAAAATATACATAGTGTGCACAAGTGCATATAAAACATATTGGATTTATCATTCTTTACCAATTTACCCAAATCAACATGTCTTAGGATCAAAAACTACATTTAACATCTGACCAAAGACAGCTAACTACTCGAGTTAGAAATCAAACAAGTTAAACAAAAATTTTAAAACTAAATTTTGATCATTTTGTTGGTATATACATGTACAATATTTTAGTTCCATCTACATATAGACACAAGTTCAATGAATGATGCATTAATTACCTATTTTGCTAGATTCCAGTTAATTTCAGGATATTTTCATAACTCTGGACTTTTTAACTATAAGTAATATCCTTATAAATACAATGTCGGGTCCACAGCCTGGAACGATTCTAGTTTTTTGCATATTCTGAAATAGACAGAACTAAATCTAAACAAGTTGCAACATTCCTTACATCATCCTACATTCAGTTACAAATTCTTATGTTACAACGTAAAATACAACATTAAAACTAGAAAGGCCTCTTTAACATTCATCCAATACATTGCACTGTTCTATTTACCCATTACGTTTTATATACAGTTCTGAACGAACCTGACGTTACCAATTAGCAAATATTTTCTACAAATTTAGATTGTGAGGAAACCTATACATAATTTGCTGCAAAATATTAAAAACGTTATTAATATTAAATACGCACAATTAAGTCCAATGACTATACCTAGCCAGACACAGAGGTCCCAGTAATTAAAAGCTTTAACTACTGCATATTGTTTCTACGCAGTGAACACTTAAGCAATAATTTTGTACTAGTAAGTTATGCAAGAAAATATAAAAGTTCGTTCTCTCTCTCTCTCTTTATGGGTATATTAATGTTTGTCTACCCAGGAGGGTCATGTTTCTTTAACCTTTTCAACAGTCAAGCATATTTATACATGATATCCAAGGGCCAGATTAACCCACACTTACTCGGGCCCTTTTCAGGGCAATGTCCATGCACAATCTATACATACACTTGGTGCAAATAAAACATTTCTCTTACAGTTCCATAAATTTGTACTTTCAGTTAGATATTAATTAGGAAACGTTTACATAAAAAAACCTTTCAATGTATTATTATTAATCTCTAAACTAATGGAGTATAGTTAATAGGTGGCCTTTTATTATTTCACATATCTATTTTTATTTAGAAAGTATATATTCACTGGGGAAAAGTGCTTAGGTCTATCATCATGTAAACAATACCTAGTTTGTTTTTTCTCCAAATTTTATTAAAATAATTTATTGTACTATGTAGGAATATCTGCTATTGTTTCGATATGTGCGTATTTATGCATAAATTCGGAAGATGTTCTAGGTACTTTATATGCTGTTGTCAGTAATGTATTTTGTATTGTTGAGTTTTGCTTACATTTATCCATGAAGGAACTGCATCGTCAATGACGAGCCTAATGTAGGTTATATATTTATGTTGTCTACCGTAGTTCCACTCTTTTTGTCAGTTAAGACTCCTAGCATAGTTTATTTTTCGTCAAATTTTTGTTCTATTATTTATGCGGTTTATCCACGTTAGTTTTTAATAGAACGCAAGTCCCAAGAATTTTGCTGAAGTAGCAACCATTCATGTAAATCTCTACAAAGCTCATCTATTGTAGGGGTAATTTTCAAACTCTAATGCGTAAATTATTTTGGTTAGGCCTTGGGGACGAGATTTTACTGTTATCCCTAAATCTTCTTTTGTTGCTAATGAGCAACCGTTGCAATATCTTATTATCAGAAACGTAATGAAATCATAAAGGTACATATACGAAATAATGCCCACCCCATGTCCACAATTGAAACCGCATGGACAACGAAAGCAACAAATTTATTCACAACGTAAACAATCGCAATTTTTTAAAAAATAATTTTATATTAAAATTACATCTTAAAGTAGTGCTCTTACTCAGATCCTGCAGTTTAGTTTATTATATTACTTAATTTGAAGTTCAAATCAAGGTGGCCACTTTTGTTTCAGAGCACTAGTTTTAAAAACTAGTTAAGGTGCACGTGTATTAGGTTACATCATTTAAATATTCTTGACAAAAGACTATCCATGAAGAAAAATCAACCCTCAAACCAGCTCAACTCAAATTAACATTCACTTCTACATAATATAACGTCTGTAACTACCATCTCAAGAGCAACTCGCTGTCGAACGTTGTTTTAATGAAAACACCCTTCCCACGTTTCGTAACTTTAGTAATTTTAAATCCAAGTTAATCACACAAAAGAATACGTTGTGGAAGAAAAATTACTTAACAATATATATCAAATAATAATATTTAACTTCTATACCTCTTTATTTCTACAATAATAATCGTAAACTATTACATACTACACGTGAAAAAAAAAAAAAGAATACTAACACTACTTACCTCTCCAACTCACCTCTTCTCACGACTTCCAATACAAGAAAGAACAATTCATACCAGGAACGACGAATTTATTGAAAACTGGTCATACTCTCGAACCTGTGATACTGACAAAAAATTACAAATCAAAACTCATTATTGCTATATAGAAATATCGTTTAGTTCTAAACTCTGTAATTATACGATTTGTTTTTATTTTTTCATGTTACTACTGATAATAAAACTTGTTTATTTCTTATTCTAATAATCATATACAATAAAAAAGTTTACGCACATGTCCACCAGGAAAATGTTTTACGAATGTTTTTCTTTTTGCAAAGCTATATTGGGCTGTCTGCTGAGTTCATCCAGGAGAATAGAACGCCTAATTTTAGCAAAAAGGTTGATCAGTAGTATTTTCTTTTCTTAAAAAAAAAGGATTTTTAAAATTTCTATTTAATTAATAGCATATTAATGAGTAAATAATAGCATATATATGAGTAACTGATAAACACAATATTTATCTCGAACTTTTTACAAACTATTTGCATGTACTAGTTCATAGTAAATGAATGATACAACTAAAACATCATACATTTTCTTTCGCAGTAATTGCCTCTAGTTGTCCCGCGTCGCGCCAAACATGCTCGCCCTCCCAGCCGTGGGGACGTTATAATGTGACGGTCAATCCCACTATTCGTTGGTAAAAGAGTAGCCCAAGAGTTGGCGGTGGGTGGTGATGACTAGCTGCCTTCCCTCTAGTCTTACACTGCAAAATTAGGGACGGCTAGCACAGATAGCCCTCGAGTAGCTTTGTGCGAAATTAAACAAAAAACAAAGCCTCTAGTTGTTAGATATTTGTTGAGTGGGCTACTAATTGACAAGTCACGTTAAAGTTTTAATAAAGTTGTGTTTACGAAACTATTGTACAAGAATCTATTTGATTAAAACAGTGAGGGAGTCTATATTAGTACTGTGTTGTAATATGCAAGTAAGTAATAGAAAACACAACAATTGCTTTTTTTATAACATTATAAGATTCAATACAAACATTCATAGATTCAAGTTCGTCTAGAAATACCAGTCAGTCAGTTAATCTGCATGTAGCAGGTTCGAATCCCTGTTGCACCAAACGAGCTCGGTTTTTCAGCTGTGGGGCATTATAAGTGAATGACAGTCCCACTATTCGTTGGTAAAAAGAGTAGCCCAAGAGTTGGCGATGAGTGGTAGTGACTAGCTGCCTTCCCTCTAGTCTTACACTGCTAAATTAGGGAAAGGTAGCGCAGATAGCCCTCGCGTAGCTTTGTGCGAAATTCAAAAACAAACACTTTGGTTCATATTATTTTAGTAATGGATTCATGATGGGAAACAGAAGCTTAATATTGAAAAATGACGAAGAGCGATAAAACATTTTATTTATAAGGCCCGGTTATTTTGGAATGTCTTATTCCATCTTCAGCAACATCTAAAAATTGTGTTACAAAGCTGATTATAATTAAAGTTATGATAAAATAACACAATAATTAGTTTACTTGGTTAAGAAAAGCGGTAAAAGGACGGATAAAACAGTCTTTAATTATGAATCGACTTTCTTTAATATAGAATTCGATATATCTTTTGGTAATGACAGAGAAATAGTTAAATGAAATATTGCTACCCGTGGTTTCAGAATGTGAACGAATTGATGATGGGCTGGGTTTGAGTAGTGGAAGACTGATTCTGTTTGATACTCCTAAATATTCACAGACTCTTCGTAATGACGAAAAACCTACGTGAACTAATAATGTATCTGAAAATGACCTAAGAAGGTCGAAACATTGTTCTCTGCATCGTAAATAAAGGTGTTAATACTCATACCAACCGTTCCGAGATACATTCACAGACTCTAGTCTAGTCTGATGGCGTTTCATTTCAGCAATGTACTTTTAGTAACTGTAAGATTTTATCCGTCCATTTTCAGCTTTTCTCAATAACAAAGTAAACTAATGATTCTGTTATTGTATTAGTAATAATGATATTCGTAATACGGTTTTCAAATTTCGCTGAAGATGCAATAAGTTCTATCTGAATGTTCGAACCTTTATGAACTATCTTCTTCATTATTTTAGAAATGTTGCAATGATTTATTTAACGTATTTATAAACACAAAACACAATATCTTAAAGTTCATATCAAACAATAGTATTGTCTGATAATTTTATAAATGAGCCAATTAAATCGAAAATACAAGATGCAAATTTAGATTTTAATCATTAGAACGATGCTATGGGTCCAAACGTTATAATGGCTACACATTGTCACATACTACATTTATTGTTACAGGCAGTGTTGTGCCCTTAGATTCAGTATTGATACACCTAAAAGTCAGACCCTCTCAGAGTATGGTAAAAGCCATTTGTCACAGTAGGGTAGTTTTGTGTAAACAAAGGACGGAATTCCAAGCACGCACATGTCAAACTACACAATCATATCTCATGATATTCACATGCTCTGATGAATAATTTCTCTACTTTTGTTTTCATTTATGTTTTCTTATCCAATAAATTTCTTTTAAACTTTAATTGCTTTTATAACAATAAATAACAAATATTTATTAAAAAAAAAAAGAGATTTAGTACTTACATCTGGATTCTTGTCCTTTCAAGTTTTCTACTCATAAGAACTACGACCCTAATGTTTGCTGACCCTACTTTTGAGTACCAATAGTTGTCCCACAAGCTTTTTAACTTAAAATCAAAAATTTTGTCACCTACCAAAATCAGAATGTCTTAAAACTATTAAAATTTAACTGGTTTTCTAAGCTTAAGCTATAAATAGGCTAAAATAACTGCAATAACTAGTCAAACAAACCTTCGGTGATAGCAAACAAATAAAGTGGGACAGAATTTCTCATAACCTGCCATCCAAACAAATCTACTCATTGAACTTCACTTAAAATATTCTCATTCTACTGACTGTAAACAATCGAACAGTTAATAAAATACAAGACATGATAGGAGGAGCATGGTGTGCGAGTTTCACTTTATTGTGTATATATATGTATATATATATTGTGTATATATATATACACACATCACTAAATTAAAAATTTTATAGGCTAGAAATTAATACTTTAGCTTGGGAATAGCTATAGTTCAAGTTTGTAATTCATTGTAAACTTAGATCATATAGGGGTTAAAAGAAAATCTAAAATGGGTAATTTAGAGGAAATAAGTGCCACAGAAAACTGATAAACTGGTCAGCATTTCCTTAGGGAATTAACAAATTAAAACTTATATATTTTAAAAATTGAACTATAAACTACAATTTGATACCAAGTTGATTGATATACATAGATAATATAGTTGTTTATTTAATTTTTGAATGCAACTCTGTAAAAGGTCATCACATGCACAACTGTTCAATCAAAACACCCACACCTGTATTCAGAGGTAATGAAAACTATAACATTGAATAATATCTAGGTTACCTGCATCCTTACCATACAATGTTTGGTGGTAATCCAATACAGTAGGCCTATAAGATTAAAATCCTGTTTCTTTTATATTACCTTCACTGTTTCCTGTTCTCCAATACTTTTAGTCTTCTTTTAGGACCAACTGGTCGTGAAAGAAATCATTAATATCATGTACATAAAAACCTGTCTTCAGTTGGTACTCTTTTGCTAGTATTATGTTGTAAACACATTTGGTACATTCAAGCCAAAACTAGAGTGTTGTTAGTACAGACAATTAATAACCAATACTTTATCTTTCTAGTTTTTAGAAATGTAGGCTTCTTTTAAATAAACTACATTACTCCACATTTTATTCCAGTTAAAGAAAGAAAAATATTTTTCAAGCTGTGCAAATTTTAGTAAAAGTCTTTAAAATCTTTAAGTTTGTGTAAAACTGCTCAGTGCATGAACATGACTAAATCTTTGGATGAAAATAGATTTTCCTAGTGAGCATGGAACTTATACAAGGCACTTGTTTCATCCTATCCATTCCTGGATCATTAGGCACACAAGACTCGAAATCATACGCTACCTTCCGGCAAACTATTTTCATCAGACTCTGTAAATCCATATCCTTGGCATGAGCTTCCAACACCTTACACAATGCCTGCACAAACCAGGAACCATTGTTAGTGATCCTCCATGAATAAAACCCAGGCACAGTTGAATAACATATAAGGAAGTCAGCATGGGTTGGTATCTTGAAGAACTTTGATCCAGCATCAGGTTCATCTTTACCTGTGGCTAGAGTAACTCCTCTATCCAACTTATCCCCTTGACAAGCTTGTATAAAAAATATTTTTGGTTTGCCTGCTAAGGATGTACACAAGTCACCAGTGAATGGAGTAAACACCATTTCATTGGGAAACTTTCCATCTCGACCGTACAACGCACCTTGTTCTCCATGAGTCAAAATACAGCAGGCGAAGCAATCTCGATTCGAATGGTCTTCTTTGCTAACCTTTTCCAATTCATTAAGCATTGCTTTTACGGGTAAATTACAGTGCATGACAACTTCAAAATCTAATTCTCTAAAACAACGATAGAGTTGTTCACCATCTTGATTAGTTCCTCTTCTTTTCGTTCAGGCGGTATGAGGATCAAAATCTTTGTTGTTAAAAATCAGACACTTTCCTCTTGTTTTTTGTCTCATGTTGTACTCTTCACTGTCAGGATGAATGGACAAGTAGGCAGATGCTTCTGAGGTTCTGTTAAAAAATGGTATACCTAGAGCATCACCAACATCTTCTCTGCCACCATCATGGCAGTTCACTGATTGTTCTTCTGTAGACATCTTATTTGGGCCTGCATGTAGAACAAAGATTGTCTATTTACAATCCTAATACATGAATGAAAGTTAAAAACATACATAACAATATACCTTGATAAACAGTTACAGACAGATTTCTAAATTTAATAAATTACACAATTTGTATTAAAAAGATATGTGTACTGTATCTGAAAGGAAAAACATCTTGTAATTTGTGAAATGAAACTACCATGTAATTAATGAAGCCCTTACTTTTACAATAAATATAGCAAAACACTTGTTTTCTCCACAGCACTATGTGCTCTTTGTCAATTAATAAAGCATGTCCATCAAGCCAATGTATACATCAGCTCAAACAATAGGTTTTATTTTTTATTTCTAATACTCTTCTCTAAGTTAAAATATTTGCTTTATTCTTACTGAAAATTTAATTTTCTCTAGCTTTAATTATGCCTTTCTCTGCACAATAGCAAACATCTTACATCTGATTCTATTGAAAACGTTTCTCTTAAGCAGAATGGTAGCATTATGAAGTTACATAACTTGAACATAGAAACTTGCAAAATACTTTTATGCGAACAAGAAAGAAACAGGTCCGGTAACAAGATAATGTAATTTTAACCATATACATATGCGTAACATCATGGTCAAATGAAATCACCTAACATCTAGGTTCAAATGACAAATGGTCAGATACTGAATCTATTACATGACAGTTAATTTATTCATGAGGTTGACATAAATGAACAAAATAGAAGTTATATAAAAATGAGGATTCCTCATCAGTGCTCTAGATAAAAACACATTAAAAATAAAAATTATGCATACCAAGTATTCATAGTATTTATTAGTACATATATCATTCATTGATATGTTTATATTTGCCAGTTTGAAAGAAAGACACCTGTAATAATCATGAATATAAGATCATTCTCACCATAAAATGACAGACACATTAAACAGGGATTACTGGCTTCCAACTACTTGCATTTTAGGGTTACTTTTGAAATTAAAATTATAACACCTTAATTTTATCAAGCAATGTCAACAAAGAGATAACTGCACTGAAGTTCTCCTGTAAGTTCCTTAGGTGGTTCTTAACAGGGTCTTCATACAGAACTATAAAGAAAAACAAGTGAGCATTGCAAAAACATATAATTGTTACATGACCAAAAAGTTAAAAACAAAATGAAATTTAGCAAGTTTTTGGTTTTGGCACTGAAAATGATTTTGTCAAAATCTTATCTAGAACACTGAACTACAATGCAGCAGTTTCAAAAAACATCTCTGTTTCAAAAGAATACAATAACACGCAGTCCATACAGTGCAGGGTAAAAAACTCTATGGTAGAAAATCTAATAGAACTGGTTACAATACATAGATCCACGATAATGAAAGACCAAAGTGCATGTAAATAACATAGTGGAATCTGCTTAAAAAATACAAGCTAAAATCTTTCAAACTCTTGAAATATAAGAAAGAAAGAAGTCAGAACAAAGTATCAATTAGTCATTTTCCTTGTTCTAGAGGATTACAATAAGTGCTTGACTTTTATTCAAGAGATGAATCTGATCCTCCTACAGGCTTCTAGAAAGTGAACACTAATGATCCTCATCTAAATCAATTTATTACATATTTATTCCTATAGAATAAAGTAATATAACTAATAGAATCAAAGTTTTATTTCTGTTTAATGATCATGGCTAGTGTCAATGCAGATAATTGATGTATGTGTAAAATGCATTTGAAGGTAAACTAAACCATCTTTATTTACAAATTACTTAGGAAATTAACTCTTTACTATAAAAATTCATATGGTGAAGTTTACAAGTGAAAAGTTCAACATTTTGTTTCATGGTATATAATTAAAAAGAGGAGAAGGAATAGAACATTTCATATCCTCACGAACAAAAGTGTGGAACGCTTGTTTATAATTTCAATGTTTTCATGTGTCCGTCTTTATACTTTACGAAAAAAACTCGATGGAATTATGACATAAACACCCCAAATGCGTATCACGTGATTCACCACTAGAAGTATTATAGTTCGTTTGTCACACTCAGTTTCTAGCAAATGGAACATAAAAAGCTCCAACTATAATAACGTTTACACGACTCGTTGTTGTCCCTCAATATAATTAAATTGTAAGAATACTTACTTATTTCATGAAAATAAAATAGAAACCCTATATCCGAGCGCCTTCGAAAGTTGAAGCGTTTCTATTTCATTTTTATCAAGATTTCTTGTACCTTCGTGTTGAGCATCATAAATACTTATTTAATGAAATATTGTCCTTACCTTTACTTTAATATATGTTATTGGCGCAAATCCTAATAACTGAAATACGGTATAATTCGCAAGACGTAAATCAATTAACAATCCTTTCAATCACAAAGACTTATTTCAGTTTCAGTTCGTTAACGTATAAGCCTTCTTTTGTTTACTCACCTGAAACGGCAAGTACGATGGCGTCATCGTATAATACAAATACAAAGTATACGAGAACTATAATTATCAATTTGACATTTTTATACAAATGTTTTAATCCAGCTTAATTTATTTATTCGAAACCGTAATAATTATTCTTAGATGTACTGATTAAAATTTATAATTTTACAATATATCTTCATTTTGAGGTAATTTATATATTATATTTTAAAGGTAGGATATATTACTTTAAATATAATACAAATGAATAGCGCTACCTGATTTTGATCATTTATAGTGAAACAATGAAAGGTTAAAAAGTATTGAATGTGTAAAGGAGAAAAGTTTATTTTAAGTTATGACGTTTCGAGAAAATCATGCCAACATCAGTGTTCAGACACACTTGAATAAAGATTAATGTACACAGCAATGTAACAAATGGATCTCATGACTGGAAATTGTTAGCTTGATAAAGATATTTTGATACCTCAGGATGTTGTTTTTATATATGGCTGTTTTATTAACTTAAAATAACTCCTAGTTATTATGAATAGCTTCCTTTATTTTGCATCTGTTGGTGCTTGAGTTTTTGTTTAAAATTACAGATTTTATAGAAGTATACTTGCTGTAGTAAACATGAGATGGTTTTTATCATTTTGGTGAATCTGGACACTTATTACACTTTATAAATGACGGTGGTGTTGTACGATTTTATATACTTTTATTTAATAATGACTGTAGTTTAACATCAGATTTCTGGATGAATTTTAAGTCAATGAGAATTTTATATTTATTGGAAAGTTTTCTCCAAGTGTTAGTTATTTTTTAGCTGATTTCAGGGATAAATGATAAACTGCAGTGTAATATTTGTTGTTGTTTGGTGTGTTAGTGCTGTATTTTATTATTTATTATTATTAGTGTTAAATTTTGAAGTTTTTGTTCTGGGGTT